>NW_026731681.1:0-165000 GCF_028476545.2 Physella acuta | reverse complement strand
TAGGATCAATCTAAAACGAGGCTACACAAACCTCCCGATTCCCTTCAACGACGCACGGCTCAAACCAGAAACAACAGAGTGCAATTCTTCAGAGACCATTTTGTATCGAGCAAGTACGGGCAGCGTTGTAAAAACATTCTTTGAGCAGGGTTTTAAAAACAATCTTTGAGCAGGGTTTGGTCTATCGGAGAATAGAATCCATCAGCTTTTGTTTCTGTCGAAGGTTTCACGTCAAACTGTGAACATCGGGTAAAGTAAAGAGGCTTTAGTTAAGATGTTTTCTCGTCAAACTGTGAACATCGGGTAAAGAGGCTTTAGTTAAGATGTTTTCTCGTCAAACTGTTAACATCGGGTAAAGTAAAGAGGCTTTAGTTAAGATGTTTTCTCGTCAAACTGTTAACATCGGGTAAAGTAAAGAGGCTTTAGTTAAGATGTTTTCTCGTCAAACTGTGAACCGGGTAAAGTAAAGAGGCTTTAGTTAAGATGTTTTCTCGTCAAACTGTGAACATCGGGTAAAGTAAAGAGGCTTTAGTTAAGATGTTTTCTCATCAAACTGTGAACATCGGGTAAAGTAAAGAGGCTTTAGTTAAGATGATTTCTCGTCAAACTGTGAACATCGGGTAGAGTAAAGAGGCTTTAGTTAAGATGTTTTCTCGTCAAACTGTGAACATCGGGTAAAGTAAAGAGGCTTTAGCTAAGATGTTTTCTAGTCAAACTGTGAACATCGGGTAAAGAGGCTTTAGTTAAGATTTTTTCTCGTCAAACTGTGAACATCGGGTAAAGTAAAGAGGCTTTAGTTAAGATGTTTTCTCGTCAAACTGTGAACATCGGGTAAAGTAAAGAGGCTTTAGTTAAGATGTTTTCTCGTCAAACTGTGAACATCGGGTAAAGTAAAGAGGCTTTAGTTAAGATGTTTTCTCGTCAAATTGTGAACATCGGGTAAAGTAAAGAGGCGTTAGTTAAGATGTTTCCGTCAGCGCATCATCTTCCTGATTCGTGGTGTTACAAAAATATCAGTGATTCACACTATGCACATTAATGCCTGATGGGTGGTTCACACAATCCTCATTATACTCTGATGAGTGATTCACACAAACCACACAACTCTCTAATGAGTGATTCACACAATTCAACCCTATACCAACCTTTGGTACCAACCCTCTACCAATCCGTGGTACCAAACCTCTACCAACCCGTGGCATCAACCCTCTACCAACCCGTAGTATCAATTCTCTACCAACCCGTGGTATCAAACCTCTACCAACCCGTGGTGTCAACCCTCTACCAACCCGTGGCATCAACTCTCCCCTCTACCAACCCGTGGCATCAACCCTCTACCAACCCGTGGCATCAACCCTCTACCAACCCGTGGCATCAACCCTCTACCGACCCGTGGCATCAACCCTCTACCAACCCGTGGCATCAACCCTCTACCAACCCGTGGCATCAACCCTCTACCAACCCGTGGCATCAACCCGTGGTAATGCGTCAAGTGGTGGTGTCGGCTTTCGACCAGCTGTGTGCTTATTAAAATACGTGTATATTTCCTATACAATTCTAGAAGTTTCTGCTCAATGACATTTTTAAATATATATTTTTTTAATTCGTCTAAAAGACTATAAAAAAAATTAGGTCTAGATCTAGATCTAAATTTTATTTCTGATGTTTTGTTATTAAGTTCCTTTTTTTTTTTTTTTTTTGTAAAAATAATTTAGGGGAACATTTTTTTTTTGGGTAATTTAATTTTTTTTAATTTTCACAAGTTGTTTTTTTTAACTGAAAATTGATTTAATAAAAAAAAAAAAAAGCTTTGGTTGAAATAAAAATAAAATTATTGTTAATTATTAATTCTTTAAAAAAATTTTTTTTACCGAAATTCTGTTTAACTTTTTTCTTTTACCTTTGTAATTTTAATTTTAAATTAAATTTTAAAAATTAAATAAAATATTAAGTCAATTATTAGTTGTTGTTTTTTAGAAAATTTAAGATTTAAAAAAAATAGTTAAAAGATGATTCTTTACCACAAAAAAAAAAAAAAAAAAAAAAAAAAAAAAAAACCATGAAACCAACCACCTTCGAAAAGGTTAATATTTTGTGGTCCTTAAAAGGACCTTGAAATAAAGCGTTAAAGCAAAGCTTCTTCGTTGGCGAAATTATTAACGTCTTCGGCGTTTGCGACCTTTGCCACGACGTCTACTGCGTCGTCTTCTGCCTTTGACGCGTCTTCGGCTGCGTCGCCTTCGGCCTCGGCCTCGTCGTCGGCTGCGTCGTCTGCGACCTCGACCACGACGTCTGCTGCGTCGTCTTCGACCTCCTCGGCGTCTGCTGCGTCGTCTGCGATGAGGGCGATCGTCGTCGTCGTCATTCAGCACTCTTCGGCGACGGCTCTTCTTGCTCCCTTCGTCGTCATCTACGCCCAGAGTGAACCGCGACTTGCCCGCCTTTTGGATTTTCCCTTCTCGTAATCCTCTGGCAAGTGCCTTCTTGATCTGAGTGCTCAGTTCACTAGCCGGTGCATGCGTCTGTGAGTTAGACGCGAAGTATTTCTTGAGAGAAGTCAGGGAGGAGCCGCTACATTCTTTCAGGGCTCCTATCGCTTCCATAATACTATCGACGGTGATGCGCACATTTTCGCCTCCATTGTGGTCTGATCCTGAATCAGAAGCCATGGTGTCCTACTTGGTGTAGCAGGACTCGATCTTGTCAAGTTGACGTAAAACTATAACCCCAATGCGCGGACGTACAGGGGCCACGAACAAAATTATATGGGAGCTTAAGTCTAAAAATAAACATTTTTGAAAATATCTTCATAGTAATTAAAGGGATATGGAACGGAGTGGTCTAGCGGTAGAGAGCTGGACTGCTAACCCGTAAGTCTCGAGTTTGATGGGTACCTAACTCACGTTAGGGAAAGTAAAGGCGGCTGGGCATAGGGCTGACCACACTATCTCTTCATATGCCGAGGTCACAGAAACAATTGAACTCTACTTCACTTGCCCCATAGACCGTCAGGTTAACTCAGGTTTGAAAGGGAAACTTTACTTTTTAATAAAAGGGATATTGATATTACTTATGTATGACAATAGACTCTTCAGAAAATATGTGTGTTACTATTAGGTTAGTGTTATCTCAAGTTTAATATTATGTTTGACATTAGGCTTAGAGCTATGGTAGGACGGGTTAACGTTTGAGTAATGATGCGTTAAGAGTTAATTTAGCAAGTCTTATTTGTATTAACTACTAAAAATTTAACATCCCTTTATTACCAAAGTACGATATTAATTTTTAAATATTAAACGGAGATCTAGATAAAAATATAGATCTCCATTTAATATTAGAAAATTTAAATATTCGAATGGGTGTAGACATTTTTTGTGTACTACGTCACATATCAAGTTGAAGAGCTGCAATATTACAAAATCGCGTCTGCTAGGCCTAATTTAGAATCATTCAGAAATTGACGACAAGGGTGTTTGGTAAATGATTTTTACAACGCAATGCTGTGAATCAAGAAAACAGGAACATATGACATGTGATGTTATCTTTATATAAAGGTATGTGGGTCCATCTAGATCAAGATTTCTACCTCGGAATAATTAGTCCTAGAGTCCTAGACTAGGCCTATTATAAATTATTCATTAGATCTAGAATCTAGATCTAGATCTAGATTATCTAGATCGATCTAGATCTAATCTAGACTTAGATCTAGATCTAGACTAGATCTAGATCTAGAGTCTAGAATAGTCTAGATTCTAGATCTAGTCTAGATCTATAGATCTAGATCTAGATTTAGATTTCTAGACTTGATTTAGAATCTAGATCTAGACTATTCTAGACTCTAGATCTAGATCTAGTCTAGAATCTAGATCTGGATTAGATCTAGATTCTAGCTAGATCTAGATCTAGAGAAGTATTTCTTGAGAGAAGTCAGGGAGGAGCCGCTACATTCTTTCAGGGCTCCTATCGCTTCCATAATACTATCGACGGTGATGCGCACATTTTCGCCTCCATTGTGATCTAGATATTAGATTCTGGGGAAATTGTAGATTCTAGCTAGATCTAGATCTATAGATCTAATCTAGACCTAGATCTATCTAGATCTAACTAAGATCTAAATTCTAAGATCTAGTTCTAGATCTAGAAATCTAGATCTAATCTAGTTAGCAGAGTCAATACTATTTTTTTAATTAATGGATGTAGAATCTAGATCTAGATCTAGATCTAGATCTAGATTTTCTAGTTCTAGATCTAAATTCTAGATCTAGACTTCTAGACTTCTAGATCTAGATCTAGAAACTAGATTCTAGAAATCTAGATCTAGGTCTAGATCTAGAACTAGGGTTAGGACACCGTTAGGGCGGTTAGGCCTAGATCTAGGGTTAATCTAGATCTAGATATCTAGATCCTAGACGTCTAGATCAGAGTTTCTTCCAGGCATCTCTTCGGGGGGGGGGGGGGGGGGGGGGGGGGGGCGAATTTATTACCGCCCCCCCCCCTCGAACGAAATGAAATTTATATAATTTATATAGAAAATATATACTTTTAACAGTGTCCGCCCCCCCCCCCCCCACCGAAGATAGTCTACCGGCCTCCTCCCCCTCCCCGGAGAAAAAAGTCTGGAAGAAACACTGGTCTAGATATAGACTATAGATCTAGATATATTTCTAGAATCTAGAATAGAATCTAGATTCTAGATCTAGATCTAGAATTAAGATTGACCAGACAAGATAGCTAAATCTAGAATAGATTAGATTCTATATCTAGAGAATCAGATCGATCTAGAATCAAAATCTATATAGTAGAATCTAGATTAGATCAGAACTTATCTAGATTCTACTCGACATTTACTTGAATCGTGCCTATCGATCTAATCTTTAAAAAATTCTGCCGGGAGAATCTAGCTAGATCTAAATCTACTGCTGTTTGAGTGAGTACTTAGATCAGAGGCGTAGCGACCCTTCCCGGCGCCCGGGGACAAACTTTCAATTTGGCGCCCCCCTTGGGAGCAAATTTTCAATTTGCACCCACCCCCTCAAACTTTCGATTTGCACCCCCCTTAAACTGTTTTTAATGCAAAAATACAGCTAAAATGACATTTTAATTTGTTTTTACAACCCATTTTGGCGCTCCCTAAGGTCGGCGCCCGGGGACACATGTACCTCCCTGCCCCCCCCCCCCCATCGCTACGCCTCTGAGTTAGATCTAGAATCTAGATCTAAAATATAGATCTAGATCCAAATTCTATATTTAGAATTATCTAGATCTATATCTAGAATAGGTAGTGGTAGATATTCTATAGTAAAGTTGGAATCTAGATTCTAGATCCAAGCCAGTGTTTCTTCCAGGCATCTCTTCTCCCAAAGAGTCTACCCCCCCCCCCCCCGAACGAATGGAATTTAGATAGAAAATATATACTTTTAATAGTGTCCGCCCCCCTCCCTTCTCCTGAAATTTTAGTCCGCCCCCTCTGAGGTAAAGCACATTGTTTTTCTGACTAGTATCTAGATTTATATTTAGATCTAGATTCTAGATCTAGTATTTTAGTAATGATACGATAAAACCCAGCAGACGATCATTGAATGCTCATCACTAAACTTCCCAATGATACCTGATGCCGTAACTTCAAATAATAATTTGTAAAATAGGTCAAGTAAAAAGGTATTGAATTAATGTGTAGAATTAGCATATTAGATCTGTTGCCGAATTAGTTATTAGAATGAAACATTATTTGCCTTAAATGACTTAAATAGATCTACTCAATATTTCTGTACATCATTCACAACTCACCACAACACTCGCAACTCACCACAACACTTACAACTAACGATAACATTCGCAATGCACCTCATATCAAAACTTATTAATAATCACCACAACTAACCATAACTCACCACTAATCACCACAACACTCACCTTTTTTTAACTACTAGATCTACATTTGTATGCATCTGACAAAAATGAATTTTCGAAAATGACATCTGACCATAGCCAAATAATTTTCTAGCGGGCGATAATGATGTCGACTTACATTTCTACGGTTACCTCCCCTAACTATAGAATGTGACTGTAAACGATTGTTGATAACGTATTCTTATGATGTATTTAGGCCTCAGTGATGCGGCAAAGCACCGATCCGGAATTTACTATAAGTGTCTATTTATTTGGTCACTGTATTTGTTTATACAAATGTCTCATTATATTGGTAAAAATAGCCTTTTCTTCCCTGTCATAATTTTTTCAGTGTTGAATGTTTGCTGTTTATTATTTTGTAAGTCGATGTCGGTTTTACTAGTCCGTCACCTCTATGCTAGGTCTGTGTGGATCGCTTGTCTACTGGAATCCTACGTCTTTTATTTATCCATAGACACATCAAGGGGGCTGTTAGTTTGGGGCTTTCACATGTTTTTTTTTTGGTGTGGTTATTTTTAATTTTTAGTTTTCAACATTTAGTTGACACTACCAGATCTCTACTCGAGATCAACATTTATTTGACTGACACTAGTTCTATCAAAGATCAATTTTTATTTGACTGACACTAGTTCTATCAAAGATCAATTTTTATTTGACTGACACTAGTTCTATCAAAGATCAATTTTTATTTGACTGACACTAGTTCTATCAAAGATCAATTTTTATTTGACTGACACTAGTTCTATCAAAGATCAACATTTAGTTGACTGACACCAACTCTGCTAAAGATCAACATGCCCTACATTTTGTTGACACTAACTGAACTCTACCAGAAATCAACATTTAGTTGATTTCTAGAAAGACTACTAGAAATGCTTGTAATTTTGCTTGTTTTTTGTCCAAGCCCACAATGCACTGGGTGACACTTGATGCTTGATAAATGTTCACTTCAAGACTAAGGCAGTTAGTCGCGACCAGCCCCAAGCAAAGGTAGTTTGGCTAGAAAAGAAAATAGTCATAAAATGTGATATCCATTCATACATCTAGATACGCTAAACTTCTCCTTTCCTGGGTTGTCGTATTCTTTTTTAGTCTACCTTTCCTGTACGGTGTGAAGGGCTATGATCTATCATGTAGGGTGCGATGGGTTATGATCTATCATCCCTGTGCCCGAACCCCCGTCTCAAGCATTTCAAACCCTTCACCCCGTCGCGACTGGGGCGTGGCAGTGCCGTACTTCTCGCTACCGCTGACCAATCGAATTGGAGCTGTCACCGGAGAGTGACACATCCTTCAGGTGTCGCTGCTAGTTCAATGCACCAAGAAATGTCGGGGTACTGCTACCACCGATGTCAAATAGAAAGAAGGTGGGGGAGGGAGGGATTAACGCCACCAAAACTACATTGAGCCCCAGTGTTCCGTCAGTGTAGACAAGCCTTGTATACACGATCAGGTGTCTTTCAAGTGAATCTTTGTCTTAATTTGTGCTCATTCAAGATGTGGCTAGCTCCCTGGATACAGCACCGTCTGTGGCTTACGTCGAGGTGTTGGCTGATCTTTGTGTAGTTGCCGGCGTTGATGTACAACATCATTTCTCTCTGTTTACTTTCCAGCAGATCTAAGCGTAGAAACGTTTGTTTTTATTTTACTTGATACAACAGATGTATTGTGTAGCTCTTGCTTTGATCATATTAATACCCGTTTTTTCATGCAAGTACGTGGTTTGTTTTTTTTTATATTACAAGCATTTTAGTTCTATTAGTTCGATTTTCATTAATTAGGTAATAATCTTCTTAAAAAATAAATAACAATATATTTTTCAATAATTAAAAAAATTGCTTAACAAAAAACAAAAATAAAATATTTTTTAAAAACTTGAAATTTTAATTTAAAGATTATCGACATTTTAACCTGTTCAACGAATTAATTTAATTTACAATACACTTAGGTCGCGAAAATAATTCTGGAAGACCACTAAATAAATGAATTTTTTTTTCATCACTTATATTTTAAATCGTGATATATTTATATTTTAAACACCCTTTTCATGAAAAATACAGATGTGTATTTTCTTACAAGTATGGGTACCTTAGGTTACACACACATAACTAAAATAGTGTTTAACAACACACCGAACACAGATTTAACGAATCATCTATCATAATCACTGCCTCTATGTTGGTTTTTTTTTCAATTCCGGGTTAGAAATTCTCTAGTAATGTGGGAACAATATTGAAAGTCTGACTCCTAATGAAGTTAATATAATTAGTTTACCTCACTGCATCTGCATGTGCTCGCGCAGCAGAATGGTGAGGTTGTGTACCTCCACTAACATAACTCACACATGCAGCACAGCAAACTTTACAATTAAAACAAAACAATAACACAAACAAAACAAACACACATGAAATAAAATCAAAAGAAATCTGTATTTAAAATATCTGTGTAATTTAAGAGATTTTAAAATCTTTTAAAAAGCAAATAAATTGATAGTGATAGAATTTCATGACTGAAAACTTTTCAAAAAACAAACTATAACAAACAGGTAAAAGAGTCTCGTACGTTAACTTACCAAATCCCTGTGTTTCGCCCATACCCCAGGTACAAACACACAATCGCTAAACACCAGTCTAGTCTATGGTGTTGGTGTGCACAGGCGACACCCCCACCCCCCTCCCCTACCTCCGATCGCTGTCATCGCTAAACCAGTCCGGTAATTTTAAGCTCCACGCTAATCTTCTTTATGGATGTCATTACAACCACGACATAGCCAACACACAGACGGATTTTAATGCCATCAATTACGTCGATCCACTATTGTAGACGATGAAGTTCGTTCCCTGAATTATGCACGTAGTTTGTGTCATTTAGCCCTAGCCCCCCCCCCCCCCCCAACCCACCATGCACATATATTTTACCCCCTGGCCCTAAACCTCTTACCTTTCTACTCGAGCCCAACACACCTGTGGTGGGTGGAGGATACCTTGACTCGATGCAACTACAGCAAATTACAAAGCATTAAAATACGGTGTGTGGCACACCAGTTTGCAACCTTTCCCACAGTTGAGGCTTTGATGTGTTTTCATTCATAGAGACAGTACGCTATCACACACAAAGTTTTCAAGCAACGCGCTGTGTTCAATCATATGGACAGTTTTTCAATGTTCTAGATAGTTTTCTATTACATAGTTTTAAATTCAACCAAAATATTCGGGTGCATGAACAGGGTAATTACATTAGCACTTGGCTCCATGGTAGATCAAAGAAAATATTCAAGTCATTAAAAATAAAAATTATACTTCTACATTTTAGGCTTATATATACATTATACAAAAACATACCTATACAGTATATATCATGCATATACATGGTTATACATACATACATAATACCTCTATATTACACATAAATTATTGATACACATTATATCTATATATATTATATACAAATATAAATATATTTTAATTTACATTATACATAAACATAAATAAACAGTATACATTATGCATATACACATACATTATTACTATACATTTTGCATTAAAAGTTTTTTATTTATGTATTATACCTATAGATTATACACATACTTTTACCTATACTTATGCATATGCAGGATACTATGTAGGCTGAATTATAAATATGAAATATATTAGTTTTAACTAATATTTTGTATATCTTAATATTTTAAATGTAATTAAAATTTAAGTTAGTAAGCAGTAAGCTTCAGTATAGATTCATGGCTATATCAGTAAGGTTATTGTAGGTGTGTAAAGTTTATGGTCTCTAAGTATAAAGATTACAATATTATAATTCTATGATAAATATTTTAGGATAAACTTTGTAGCTGTGATTCATAATCTTTAATTTATTAAATGTATTGACATTTTAATTTAAAATACCATTATGTGTAGCTCATGCTACAAAATTAATCTGGTTTGAATGGATCATTGAAAAGTACTCAAATGATGTAAGGAAAGATTTTTAAACTGATGGGAAAAAAAACCTTTGTTAATTAAATTTTGTAACATGAACTATTTTCTTGCTGGTTACAGCAGTTTTGTAACTGTGGTTGTCACTTGGAAATTTGAAGCTATATAAATTTCATCTCTAGAAATAAATTGTGTTAATTTTAAGCTTTCTATCCAAATTCCATTTTAGTATGGATCAGGCTATATCAACATTCATACCAAAAATAAAGCTTCAATAGCAATCAAAAGCAGAAGTGATATTAAAATGCTGGGGCAGTTGATATAAATTTAGAGTGTTGAATTAGTTTTTCCGCCTCTAGTTTTATCCGTTGTCTGTTTGAAAAAGCTTGAGTGTATTGTCCGTCTTCAGAGGTCTAGGATTGAGTGGACGTGTTCGACTGGTGTCTGATTCTGAGATATTTGAACATAACCGAGTTATCTCCCTTCCAACATAGGGGTGAACTGCACTAGACAGGCGGCTTCTTGCCTGAACTTATCCGCTCCATTTTCAAAGAACCGTTTCTGAAAGTCAGCTGTTGTGTTTTGCCGAAATATTTCATCTCTTCCCCCTGACCCATGTTCCCGGGCAATTAAAACGACGATAGCATCTCGAGATCTACGGTAGTCAAACGGTGATCCGGTCAATACTGATGCTACTGTGATTGATCAGTGTGTACAGGGGAGGTATATTTAGACTTGACGACACAGCAACTGCCCCACCCCCACCACACACACCACACACATAATGACACATTTCGCCCTGGAGGGAATAACACCAGTCAGACTGATGGATTTGTGGGGGAGATATTAGGCGTCTTTTAAACTTGTACACGAAATAGAGTTGTTTCATTCTTTTCATTTTTACATTGATATACGTAAGGTCTTGCTGATGAATGCTAGGATAGCTTCAAATCAAATACAAGACTAGGAGAATTGTGGTGATCTAATTAGATATTAAATTACACTTGTGTGCCTGAATGTGTACATGGGAAGGGTTTAAAAGCCGTTTCATTGTTAACTAGGTAGGCTATTACATTTAGTAGATTTTTCAATTAAAAAAAAATTCGGTCTAAAGGAGTATTCTTTAAATGTTAAATTCTAAATTACTGCACATATTACTGAATATTCCCAAGGGGCCTACGAATTATTATTTTTGAAATCTTTATCTTTGAATCCATTCATCTTTTCTAAAATGTGGCTGCATATTTGTAAACAGAAGATACGAGTTCCTTATAAGTCTAGACCATTATTTTAATGCTTCAATTTATAAACAACCATCTCTTCCTCTCCATGAGTTGTTCTCTAAGGAGTTTGTGAGCAAATATGGCTGTCGTTTGTGTACACAAATGGTTGTTGTTTGTGTATGGTTGTTGTTTTTCGAGTTGAACAGTTGAGATGTTACTACCTCAGTGTAGTGTTGAGTGGTGATGAATGACTTCAGACAAATATTTGGAAGTTCTGAGTGAACTCATGTGACGGCCGATACGTTGTGTGTTGGTGTGAGACGATCTTAGTGAAAACTTATAACACCAGCTGACGGTCGAAGTCTAGCTTGTCTTGTACACATCAACAGGCGACAACACTGTTATTGGATTAGAAGGTTCTCGTTATCAGCGTGTATTTGTGTCTTTTTCATTGCAATTCTCATTCATTTTTTCTAGAGTCCTTTTTAACTAGACAACACCAAGAATGGCGTAAAGCTATGGCGTCGATTAAGTGTTTTTCATCTCTGTGATTGGATTAAAGCGAAATTTCTGTAGTTTTGGGATCTAGTGATGTGAACATCGACATTTGGGTGTGTCGGCTATTTCAAGGATACTAAGCAGAAGAGACACTTCCCGCTGCCAGGGGTTTGATGGTTTCACTAGACAAGAGCAGGTACTGATGCCCCATAGGGTCTGTGGGACCCCCGGGGGAGATGTACGACCCGGCGAGTGAACATGGGCATTCGGCGACACACACGGGTTATGCTGGGGGTTGTCTTCCTAACCTACTGTGTCTACGGAAATTTTCTGTAAGTTTTTTTTTATCATTTTACAATATATAGTTTTATAGCGCATTTTAACCTACTGTGTCTACGGAAATTTTCTGTAAGTTTTTTTTAATCATTTTACAATATATAGTTTTATAGCGCATTTTAACCTACTGTGTCTACGGAAATTTTCTGTAAGTTTTGTTTACAGTATTTATACTACTATATAGTTTTATAGGCATAGCAAGCATTTAATTAAAAGTGTACATTAAAAAAACAATTGAAACCGTGTATTTCAAACTTCAGGCCTAATGAAGTAATTATTTATGGCGCCCATAATGGCATTTGTATTGTTATATATTTCAACACAACACGGATTTGATCAACAATTTCTTTGTCTGATTTGACAGCCAGCGATTGATTGTTTTCTTGATCATTGAGTTTCTGTAGACATTGTTTGTGACTGGTATAACTGGTGTTCTTCCTGTTCTATTGCTACTGTGTGCTACGGTGTGTATTGTGAGAAAACAGAAAAAGTAAGGGAGCTCTGTACGACAGGCATATTGTGAACATATTGATTGCTAGTTTCCCATTCTAAATGTGGGTTTCTAAGTGAGAAGAAAAATACCACTGCTACATGTAGTGTATTGTAGGTTGTAAGACACGTGTCGCTAGAACTGCATAGTAACAACAGAGGAAGTGGCTATTGAAAGGTGACTTGGTAACCCATAGGGCTTTGACATTGGGAACATGTGAACATTTGGCATCGGGAACTTGTAGGGAGTTGACATTGGGAACATGTGAACATTTTGCGTTAGGAACTTGTAGGTTAGGAACTTGTAGGAAATTGACATTGGGAACATGGGAAGAATTGGCATTTGGAAGTTATAGGGAGTTGACTTTGGGAATATGCAGATACTTCAAATTAGGAACTTTTAGACACTTCACTTTAGAAACTTGTAGAACCTTCACATTAGGAACTTGTACGGACTTAACATTGGGAACATGTAAGACCCAACATTACGAACCCATTTGACAACAGGAACTTGTAGAAACTTGACAGTAAGGTCTTATCCAGCAAAAAGAGCGTGTTTCTACAATTAAAAAATGTCGATGTCTGTGTACATAGCAAGCACCCCAAAGCCAGACGTCGCTTGACAGTTTTGGGAACACCGAACGAAGCAGTGGCGTAGACTGGAGATGGCGTTACGGTGTCATCAGAATCCCCTCTCCCCGTCATTACATATTTCTGCCTACGCCATTGCCTTCACGGAACATGTTTAGGTCTAAGATGCTATTATAGTTCAGGTTTTTTCAACACAGTAGTGCCGAGAAATCATTGATTGGCGAAGAACAGAAATCGATAATAATCCAAGCATTTGCGTTAGCCGCTGAGTGCCTACCCTAAGGGGCTTGCTTAACTCCCTTTGATTCAGAAAAAAAATCTTGATTACTGTAATTTACACCTTTCGTCTTTAATTAACCCAGGGATTCGTTATTTGAATTTATCACAACAAAGCGTGCGTTGGTTTAGATCTGTTCTAAAATAGTCAATGTACTTTACAACCGATGTAAAGAAAGTACTTTTATTAAACAACACAAATGCACGGATACAAAAATTATACGTTAAAATGACTAATTTTCTACTTTTACCAGTGTCGTATCCTTGCTGTCTTGTGTTTATAATTGTGTTGTATCCTTGCTGTCTTGTGTTTCTAATTGTGTTGTATCCTTGGTGTCTTGTGAGTGTTTGTTTTGTATCCTTGCTGTCTTGTGTTTCTAATTGTCTTGTATACTTGCTGTCTTTTGAGTTAGTGTTTGCGTTGTATCCTTGCTGTCTTGTGTTTCTAATTGTCTTGTATACTTGCTGTCTTTTGAGTTAGTGTTTGCGTTGTATCCTTGCTGTCTTGTGTTTCTAATTGTCTTGTATACTTGCTGTCTTTTGAGTTAGTGTTTGCGTTGTATCCTTGCTGTCTTGTGTTTCTAATTGTCTTGTATATTTGCTGTCTTTTGAGTTAGTGTTTGCGTTGTATCCTTGCTGTCTTGTGTTTCTAATTGTCTTGTATATTTGCTGTCTTTTGAGTTAGTGTTTGCGTTGTATCCTTGCTGTCTTGTGTTTCTAATTGTCTTGTATACTTGCTGTCTTTTGAGTTAGTGTTTGCGTTGTATCCTTGCTGTCTTGTGTTTCTAATTGTCTTGTATACTTGCTGTCTTTTGAGTTAGTGTTTGCGTTGTATCCTTGCTGTCTTGTGTTTCTAATTGTCTTGTATACTTGCTGTCTTTTGAGTTAGTGTTTGCGTTGTATCCTTGCTGTCTTGTGTTTCTAATTGTCTTGTATCCTTGCTGTCTTTTGAGTGTTTGTTTTGTATCCTTGCTGTCTTGTGTTTCGAATTGTGTTGTACACTTGCTGTCTTGTGAGTGTTTGTGTTGTATCCTTGCTGTCTTGTGTTTCGAATTGTGTTGCATCCTTGCTGTCTTTTTTCATGAAATATATTTTTTATAGTTTTATTGAACAGGTTTTATAAACTGCAAATATTACATTTAGTGGCTGATTCCAACTCGTTAACATCAGTTGAAACCTCGAAAGCCTTGAAAGCCTTATCGTATATATTCGTACCTCTCGACGTTGATATGATTTCTATTTGTTAACGTCAGTCACACCATGTATATCTTTAGTTATGCCGGAGCTCGTCTGACGATCACCTACACATACCAAACTGTCTTTGGATTCATTTTAAACATTGAACGTTTCATTGAGTGTTTTGCTCCTGCCTTAGGCTCCATGTTATAACACCTCTAACTTAATGTGTCCGTTTTGGACACTTAGGTAGCATGTTTTAGTGGCTTGCCATTTCGAGCCCTAGGTTTCAGGTAGCAGCGCCCATTCGACCACTAGATAGATTATGACAGCTGTTTCAACCATTAGGTATCAGATTGTGTTGCACTTTCTGGATCCCAAGTGGCAATGTTTAGTGTCGACTGTTACACCAAGCAAAAGTTTTACATGTTTGAAGTTTTTCTTTTCTCTAATGTTTTTAAGTGGGATGCCACTTTGGAACTATTCGTTTTATTTGAATCTGAGTTTTCGCCCGCTCCAGTTTGTTGTTGTTACTGTTGGTTAAGTAGGCTGCTATCTGACAAGTTAGAGACCTACAACAAACTCCGACCAACAAACTTGTTGTACCAGCTCATGTGGCAACTACGCTAAAATTCAGTCAGCCGTGCGTGTCGAAGCGAATGTTCAAAGTAAAGAGGTCTAGATGCTATGTGAGACACTGGTTCAGCCCCGACTTTCTAAGGCTTCAACAAACACTAGCACAAAGCCTCTCATTAGCGAACGTCGCAAGAAATGTTTATTGTAGATTAATGTTAAAAGCATTTCCCGGATGTGTAGATAGCAGCTACAGCACTTTGATAATTCACATTTTTTTTTACAACAGTGTTTTAAGTATATATCTATTCTTTTAAAGAAATTAATATTGAAGAACAAGCTTAACATTTAATTAAAACAGGATTTCTATTTCTCCATCGCTTGAAGGCATTTTAAATAGGTTTTTTTGTCGGCCGTCAACGAAGAATATTTTAATGGCGTGCAAATGTCTGGTTTCCCTGTATTCCCTCTCAATAAATGTTTTTTTTTTTTAAATCTCTAGAGCGTTGTCGTCAGTGGTGGCGTTGGGCGCTAACATTATTTGCAACAAGATCCCAGGACTGGCGCCAAAACAAAGAGTCATCTGTAGGAGTCTGCCTGACGCCATCGTTGCTATAGGTGAAGGCGCTAAGCTGGGCAGTGCCGAGTGTCGCTTTCAGTTCAAGAACATGCGCTGGAATTGTACCAGTACTAGCAGCGAGACATCAATGTTTGGATATGAAGATCTTGGAGGCAAGTAGTGTTTACCTTATTCAACTTTCTTCCCTCATCTTTGTTGGAGGCAACTTTTTATATTCAACTTTTTCTCCTTATAATAGCTAGATGCAAGTGTGCAAAATGTAACTTTCTTACCGCATATTTGTTGGATACATATTTTCAGTATTCAACTTTCTTCCCTCATATTACTTGTTTGATGCAAATGTACCGAAATGTACTTCCCCCCCCCCCCCCCCCCTTCAGATCGGTTGAATGCACATTTATCGTATTATCTGTCTTACCTTATATTTGTTGGATGCATGTTTACCGTATTATGTCTTTCCTTATATTTGTTGGATGCAAGTTTACCGTATTATCTGTCTTTCCTTATATTTGTTGGATGCAAGTTTACCGTATTATCTGTCTTACCTTATATTTGTTGGATGCATGTTTACCGTATTATGTCTTTCCTTATATTTGTTGGATGCAAGTTTACCGTATTATCTGTCTTACCTTATATTTGTTGGATGCAAGTTTACCGTATTATCTGTCTTACCCTATGCAACTTTCTTTTCTCAGATTTTGCTGCTCTAACATACCAATATTACTTAAACATAATCTAAACAATTCATTAACTTCCCACGCCCTTTATCCCCCAACCTAATTTCAGTATTTAATAAAATACACTTTTTAATGTTGTATGAAAAAACACCCAGCTAATTTAATTAAATTAGAACATGCTTTGAGGTGTTACGCTTGAAAGTTAACCATTAACCTCGGCAGTACAGTGTGAGACGTGAAATAAAAACATTTTGAAATAACTTTTTATTCACCCTCTCCCGGCTGACTGTATGCTGCGCTGTGTGGGGAGAGCGTGCAGTATACAGAGAATTTCCATTCATAATCTTTGTCTGCTTGTTGAAAGGCCAACAGGAATACCAGACAATCTTGACACGTATCTACAGAATCAACAACACTGCGAACACCCCGCTTTCCCAAGTTCATTTTCAAGTTGATATTTTTCTCTCCCATTCAATGAAATGTACGGATTACATGAAGGGCCTTTTCATGCACCCCGTTTTAATTAAAGTACCAAACACGATGATTGAAATAACCACGGCTGCTTGCTTCTTCCCCACCCTGGGTACTCTATTCTGATTCAATTATAAAATGGACTGTTATTCTTTTGCGCTGTATAAAAAATGTACCAAAATTGAGCTTTTGTTATCTGGGCAAGCATTCGGATTCATTGTGGTATAAACTGTTTGATAAGTTTACGGCTGAAAAAATGTTTATTCATTGAACAGATATATTTGTTCATTTTATTTAGGAACCTACAATTCTTAGATGTGCGTCTTTTCGGCTGGAGCAGCTGGTGTTTGTGAAGTGGTGGGTGGGGAGTTGGACCGGCCCCCACACGTTTTTAATAAAAATGTGTATTTAAATGATTAAAAACGGCGAATTTTTTTTCTGTCTCCCCCCTTTCCCCCCTCCCCGAATCGCCATTATGGATGAAAGCCTAAATCCACTCCTTACCACACAAGGACAACTACAAATGGGGAGGTTCAATTTGTTTTTATTTTATGTACACAACATAAATTAGTACTGTATACATAGAACATTCATAAGTTGGTTACATTGGTCAGCGAGCTACTTTGGTCAATTGACTAGATTGTTCAGATAGCTACATTGGTCAGTTGGCTAGATTGTTCAGATACCTACATTGGTCAGCTGGCTGGCTAAACCACGCACCTACTTGTTTACAAAAGCGTGTATAAAGTGTGTGTCCTGTTCAGGAAATAGTGGTTATTCTTGTTTGTCAATACCCACCTATTTCCCAGTGACATTCATTTGATTTCCTTTGATAATTACTTGTTTCCATTTGACATTTACTCACTGCCTTGGAGCCGTCACCTACTGTCATTTGACAGTTACCTCCCTGTCACACTAACGCCCCTGTGACACTCACTCATTCTCCTCTGACACTCACTCACTCCCCTGTGACACTCACTCATTCACCTCTAACACTCACTCACATCCCTGTAACAGAGCGCATCAAAATCCCAGCCAGACCAAAACTGCATTACTCCTCCCTTTTGTTTGCCTAGACATTTCATCTTGTGAATGTTACCCTATCATACCTGCCGGTATACTCTAGACATTTCATCTTGTGAATGTTACCCTATCATACCTGCCGGTCTACTCTAGACATTTCATCTTGTGAATGTTACCCTATCATACCTGCCGGTCTACTCTAGACATTTCATCTTGTGAATGTTACCCTATCATACCTGCCGGTCTACTCTAGACATTTCATCTTGTGAATGTTACCCTATCATACCTGCCGGTCTACTCTAGACATTTCATCTTGTGAATGTTACCCTATCATTCCTGCCGGTCTACTCTAGACATTTCATCTTGTGAATGTTACCCTATCATACCTGCCGGTCTACTCTAGACATTTCATCTTGTGAATGTTACCCTATCATACCTGCCGGTCTACTCTAGACATTTCATCTTGTGAATGTTACCCTATCATACCTGCCGGTCTACTCTAGACATTTCATCTTGTGAATGTTACCCTATCATACCTGCCGGTCTACTCTAGACATTTCATCTTGTGAATGTTACCCTATCATACCTGCCGGTCTACTCTAGACATTTCATCTTGTGAATGTTACCCTATCATACCTGCCGGTCTACTCTAGACATTTCATCTTGTGAATGTTACCCTATCATACCTGCCGGTCTACTCTAAACATTTCATCTTGTGAATGTTACCCTATCATACCTGCCGGTCTACTCTAGACATTTCATCTTGTGAATGTTACCCTATCATACCTGCCGGTCTACTCTAAACATTTCATCTTGTGAATGTTACCCTATCATACCTGCCGGTCTACTCTAGACATTTCATCTTGTGAATGTTACCCTATCATACCTGCCGGTCTACTCTAGATATTTCATCTTGTGAATGTTACCCTATCATACCTGCCGGTCTACTCTAGACATTTCATCTTGTGAATGTTACCCTATCATACCTGCCGGTCTACTCTAAACATTTCATCTTGTGAATGTTACCCTATCATACCTGCCGGTCTACTCTAAACATTTCATCTTGTGAATGTTACCCTATCATACCTGCCGGTCTACTCTAGACATTTCATCTTGTGAATGTTACCCTATCATACCTGCCGGTCTACTCTAGACATTTCATCTTGTGAATGTTACCCTATCATACCTGCCGGTCTACTCTAAACATTTCATCTTGTGAATGTTACCCTATCATACCTGCCGGGATACTCTCCCCTTCCACCTTAATCCCGCATTTACTCCCCATTGACTGGTCTACCCCCGCATTCAACACTTCCCACCTTGAAAATTAAACTACAGCCTTCGTTTCCGAAGCCGGTACCTTATTTCGGCGGTTGCTTGTATTAAAAAATCTTTTCGGCCGCTTACGTTTGAAAAGGATCTAGAAAGGCCGCTCTATTATTCTGTAATTTGATGTTAAACACGTACGTTAAACAAGGGTACAGCAGTCTGAGCAGTCCGCGTAGAGATGACAAACATTCTGTGAGGAATGAAAGAGCCAACGATCTTTTCAGTTTGGGGTACACAAGAGGCCCACCCCACCCCGCATCACAGGAATGGGGAACGTTGAAAGAGAAAGTTGAGGACAAAAAAAAAGAACCGGACGAATGTGGCGTCGTCGCTGATCCTTTAATAATCTCCGAGAGCAGTGTATTGGAGCAGAAGCGCGACTGATGTCCCCTCTACCACAAGACGTTATTCAAGTTGGGAGAGGGCTCTTAGACTTGACGTAAAAACAACACACTTTTTTTCCCTTTTGTGGCGACGATATGACGAAGCTACGAACCGACTTAATTTGACACTTTTAGTAATCGCGTGCTTGTAGGCTATACATATCACAATACCATCACGACACATTGATTTATCAACGATGTTGCTCTGTCGGAAATATTAAAAAAAAAAACCCACCATAATCTCCTGCGTTAAATAGTTTGTGCTTTCATAATTTTTAAATGAAATATGTCAAACTAATTTAGAGGAAAGGCTAAACATTGGATTTTAATCTTGTTTATCATCATGTCGAAAAAAATGATTGAACATCTCAACGTGCATACAACAAGATGGATTTAATTTTCTCTCTGGTAGGAAATGTACAATGTCTCATTAGTGACGTACATTTCATTCAAATAGTTTGAAGACAATTTATTTTGAAAAAAAAAGATATTTTTGCACGTTGTGTAATTCAAGTCACATTTTGTGATATGTGGCACACTGATAATTTCTTATGTCACGGATGTCTTCAAATATTCCATAACACAGCCGACAAATTATCGTGTGTCTACAGAGGCAATGGGGTCTCTGGTCTAAGAATGTATTAATTATTTATCACGTCGACTTGATCTGATCTAGCGTCATCTCCTGGTGTAAAGAGAGCCGGGGTTGTTGAATGCAGGCATGTCGTGTCGTCCGCGGTGAAACATGCAAGATTTATCGCAGGCTTGTCGGGCTCTTGTTGTCTGGATCAGATGGGACGACTGGCAGAATTAGCTGCTAAACTATACACAATATCCTACCCGAAACCTATTCTAGTGAAAGGGAATTCGGCGAATTTTCTTCTGCTTTGGAAATCGAAATAAAAAACTGAGTGGGTCAGTCAATAACTATTTCAAATAAATGACCAATATTACAACTGACCAACACTCGCTATATGACTGAAATGCTATGAAACACTTGTCACCTGAGAAAATTGACACTTGAATTATCGTCCTCTCTCAGTTTCAAGGTTCACTGAACGGAAGCTCAAACCATGCTCACCTGGACACAGTATTTTATATAGCGGGCCCTCTACTGTATGCCATCATATAGTGGGTCCTCTACTGTATGCCATCATATAGTGGGTCCTCTACTGTATGCCATCATATAGTGGGTCCTCTACTGTATGCCATCATATAGTGGGTCCTCTACTGTATGCCATCATATAGTGGGTCCTCTACTGTATGCCATCATATAGTGGGTCCTCTACTGTATGCCATCATATAGCGGGTCCTCTACTGTATGCCATCGAATAGCGTGTCCCCTACTATACCCTATCGAAAACTGGGTCCCCTGCTGTACCCATCGAATAGTGGGTCCCAGCTGTACCCCATCGAATAGTGGGTCCCCTGCTGTACCCCATCAGATAGTGGATCCCCTGCTGTACCCCATCAAAAAGTGGGTCCCCTGCTTTTGAAAAGCTTTGTAAAATAAAAAAACGAAACACAATATTCTATTTATTTATATTAAATTTATAAACTTCTCGGTCGACGTAAAACAAAAGCAGTGTTTATCTTAATTCTTCTTTGAAGTTCCCTTCAACGCATGATTAACTTAGCTATGAAATCGAATGTCTCGATTGCCGTCGTTTATAGCCCAACATGAAGGCACGCCCCGGCCAGTGGGTTGTGTAAACGGTCTCAAGTTTGGCCGCGGCTGTAAGGTTGGCCCTGCGCTGAGAACAGGCCCACATGTTCCTCTAGCTCGCGTCAAGCCGTGCAAACATAGCCCTACAGCCGATCATCGCCTCAGATGCCACTTGTTCGGATCTTTTCATTACCACACTCAGGACACCCTTAAGCTTTTCTAATACATTCTTTCATATTTGTCATGCTTCTAAATTTGATTCTACTACTATAATAATATTCGCACCAACCCTTTCAATAAAATTCGAATTGTGCAAGTATTCAGTTTACTTTATAGTTCCAAAACCACCGTCTAATTTATTATATCATCAAAAGCAGCGTCTAATTTATTATATCATCAAAACCACCGTCTAATTTATTATATCATCAAAACCAACGTCTAATTTATTATATCACCAAAAGCAGCGTCTAATTTATTATATCATCAAAACCACCGTCTAATTTATTATAGCATCAAAAGCAGCGTCTAATTTATTATATCATCAAAAGCAGCGTCTAATTTATTATATCATCAAAACCAACGTCTAATTTATATAATCCAAAGCAGCGTCTAATTTATTATATCATCAAAACCAACGTCTAATTTATATCATCCAAAGCAGCGTCTAATTTACTATATCATCAAAAGCAGCGTCTAATTTATTATATCATCAAAAGCAGCGTCTAATTTATTATATCATCAAAAGCAGCGTCTAATTTATTATATCATCAAAAGCAGCGTCTAATTTATTATATCATCAAAAGCAGCGTCTAATTTATTATATCATCAAAAGCAGCGTCTAATTTATTATATCATCAAAAGCAGCGTGTAATTTAAATGCGGAAAAACTAAACTGCAGCGAGACGAGGCTACCGACATTCTCCGGCACTTGGCGTTGAAAAGACTGGAGGGAAGAGCCGTGAGTTGGGCCACTTTGGTGTCATTTAGAACCTACCACTTGGCAGGTCTAGAGCTCTTTATGCCACTTGAGCCAGCATTTTCTCAGTTTACTGAGGACTGGGACACAAAAGAAGGAAAACCATCTTGAGAGAGACGCCGCACACAGGCCGGGTACTTGTGGCGGTTCGGGTTCTCCGCATAAGCCCGTATCATGTCTGTGGTGAAGCGCCGTATCGTGACAATGGAATCAGCTGAGACTGAAGCATGATATCACAGTCTCATGGCGCTCTCATTGGACGCCACAATTAGCTATTGATTTTAGCCTCGTGATAACAGTTGGACAACAACCACCTTAGTACTCACTGCAGCGCATTCTATTAACATTTTTTAAATCAACTTTTAATTATGAACACCATGTTAGTTATTAATAGGACCATCAATTTTTAAATATGTAAATTTATAAGCAGCAACCCACAAAGCGGAACACGTTATTCTTTTTATCAACAGTTGTAAACATTTTTTCTTCAATTTTTAAATGGTCAACTTTACTTTTTATAAGCTAGCCATATCATGTACATTGGATGAGATGGATTTAAAATTTTAGATCTTCCACCCTATATATTTCGTCAACAAGCCTTACCCAACGCCTCCTTGCTACAGGTGTGTTGTTTTGAACCACCTCATACCTGCGTGTATAGGGTGTACAACAGCCGTGTTGAGTTTACCCACCCGTTATGTATGAGATATACTTTTTTTCTTACTTGATGTGATGCCTTGACACGTCCCCCTTACATGTAGGGTATAAAGTGACGTGTTCAACTCACCCCCCCCCCCCAGGTAGCGGATCGTTATGTGACGTGTTGGAATATATCCCCCTCCCCCACGAAGTATATGTGACGTTGGGAGAGGTTTGGATAGTTTTTGAAAGCGCCAGGCTTAGCTTTACCCGCCCACCAGCCCAGTGAATGCGCGGTGATAATGAACATTTAATAGTGGTGAACAATCTGAAATAAATGTTCACCTTCAGATATTCGAGTTTGATAGAGAAATTGGAGAATGATGAAAGATTGAATCTTGCTGTGAAGAGAAATACGAGGCAAATCGCATTTTGCTTTTGTGTGTTTAGTATTGTGCTGTGTATAAAGAAGTGCTTTAGACTTAGCTGTGTATGGACTTGTGGGTTAAATTTGTTTTTAGAATTTGTAGGTTAGCGGGTTAATTTTTCACATAGTTTTCTCCTGTAGGCTAGTTTTTTAAGAGAGGACGAAAACAAATGCAAATAACTAATACGGCTAAGAAACTGCTGTAGGCGTTTAGAAAATAGATGACATGACAGCAGACAGGCGTAGTCGCCTCACTGGAGTTCAGATACAATCTGGCCTGATAGTATCAGTCTACATGTCAAATGCCACTACAAGCATTACCTCTCAGCTATACATTTTCAGTCCTATACCTCTTGCACCTCTCGGCTACAACATTATGGTCCTACGACCCTTGCACCTCTCGGCTACAACATTATGGGCCTACGACCCTTGCACCTCTCAGCTACAACATTATGGGCCTACACTCCTTACACCTCTCGGCTACAACATTATGGGCCTACACTCCTTACACCTCTCGGCTACAACATTGTGGGCCTACAACCCTTGCACCTTTAGGCTACAACATTATGGGCCTACGACCCTTGCACCTCTCGGCTACAACATTATGGTCCTACAACCCTTACACCTCTCGGCTACAACATTATGGTCCTACACTCCTTACACCTCTCGGCTACAACATTATGGTCCTACAACCCTTACACCTCTCGGCTACAACATTATGTACTTACAACCCTTGCACCTCTCAGCTACAACATTATGGGCCTACAACCCTTGCACCTTTAGGCTACAACATTATGGGCCTACAACCCTTGCACCTTTAGGCTACAACATTATGGGCCTACACTCCTTACACCTCTCGGCTACAACATTATGTACCTACACTCCTTACACCTCTCGGCTACAACATTATGTACCTACAACCCTTGCACCTCTCAGCTACAACATTATGGTCCTACACTCCTTACACCTCTCAGCTACAACATTATGGGCCTACAACCCTTGCACCTTTAGGCTACAACATTATGGGCCTACAACCCTTGCACCTTTAGGCTACAACATTATGGGCCTACACTCCTTACACCTCTCGGCTACAACATTATGGGCCTACACTCCTTACACCTCTCGGCTACAACATTATGGGCCTACAACCCTTGCACCTTTAGGCTACAACATTATGGGCCTACAACCCTTGCACCTTTAGGCTACAACATTATGGGCCTACACTCCTTACACCTCTCGGCTACAACATTGTGGGCCTACACTCCTTACACCTCTCGGCTACAACATTATGGGCCTACACTCCTTACACCTCTCGGCTACAACATTGTGGTCCTACAACCCTTGCACCTTTAGGCTACAACATTATGGGCCTACAACCCTTGCACCTTTAGGCTACAACATTATGGGCCTACACTCCTTACACCTCTCGGCTACAACATTGTGGGCCTACACTCCTTACACCTCTCGGCTACAACATTGTGGTCCTACAACCCATGCACCTACGAAGGTGATTCCATTATGATCCTGCTGTTGACTTGGAGAAAAGACACCCGTTCTGGGTGTTCCCGTGGAGCCCTGCGAGAAGAGACCTATTAATGTAATGAACATTTCTAAATGCTGGGGGCGCTCTAATGTGACGTGAGAGGATTTGCCTGTCTGACAGGGATGGTCGAGTGCGTGAAGCGACGTGTCCTACCCTCGACGATTAAGTTTCCTGCAGATAAGGATCTCGGTGTAATCGAATCTCGCAATTATCAGGTTGACAAAAGTGACATTGTTGACGAAATACATTGGAGACTCGATGTATTCCTTAAGGTGAAATGAGGGTCTGTATTTTGACGAGGGATTTCAAGTGTTTTAAGATGAATCTTTCTCTCACCCTTTTTTAACACACTTGCAACAGATAACGGGAATTCGTAGAGGTCCTATAGTGCTTTATACTTTTTATGGTTGCTTAGTTTTTCTTTTAATTCCCTATGTTGGAAATGTAAGTATAATTAAAATGTAAGGAAGTTTCATACATCTTTATGTGTAGACAGCTATATGTCTAATTTATTCACTAGGATATAGACAACCAATCTACAACTTATCGATAGTCTGTTAAAATAAACTTTATTAATGTGTTGCTTTTCTAAGTTCTGAAGTCGTCTCACGTTTGATAAATGTAACCTTTGTTTTAAAAAGAGACCACTAAAGTTGCTTATCGAACAATTTTAATTATACAAAATAAAATTAGTGGTATTCTTATTTAGTTTTTGTACCACCTAAACCACAGCTCTGGTGTATGACCTCAGTACTACCACTCTCTGACCCCCAGCAAACCACAGCACCATCTCTCAGTATCTGACTCCCCTCCCCTCCTAAGCCACAGCACCATCTCTCAGTATCTGACTCCCCTCATAAGCCACAGCACCATCTCTCAGTATCTGACTCCCCTCCTAAGCCACAGCACCATCTCTCAGTATCTGACTCCCCTCCCCTCCTAAGCCACAGCACCATCTCTCAGTATCTGACTCCCCTCATAAGCCACAGCACCATCTCTCAGTATCTGACTCCCCTCCTAAGCCACAACACCATCTCTCAGTATCTGACTCCCCTCCCCTCCTAAGCCACAGCACCATCTCTCAGTATCTGACTCCCCTCCTAAGCCACATCACCATCTCTCAGTATCTGACTCCCCTCCCCTCCTAAGCCACAACACCATCTCTCAGTATCTGACTCCCCTCCCATCCTAAGCCACAACACCATCTCTCAGTATCTGACTCCCCTCCCCTCCTAAGCCACAGCACCATCTCTCAGTATCTGACTCCCCTCCCCTCTTAAGCCACAGCACCATCTCTCAGTATCTGACTCCCCTCCCCTCCTAAGCCACAGCACCATCTCTCAGTATCTGACTCCCCTCCCCTCCTAAGCCACAGCACCATCTCTCAGTATCTGACTCCCCTCCTAAGCCACAACACCATCTCTCAGTATCTGACTCCCCTCCTAAGCCACAGCACCATCTCTCAGTATCTGACTCCCCTCCCCTCCTAAGCCACAGCACCATCTCTCAGTATCTGACTCCCCTCCTAAGCCACAGCACCATCTCTCAGTATCTGACTCCCCTCCTAAGCCACAACACCATCTCTCAGTATCTGACTCCCCTCCCCTCCTAAGCCACAGCACCATCTCTCAGTATCTGACTCCCCTCCCCTCCTAAGCCACAGCACCATCTCTCAGTATCTGACTCCCCTCCCCTCCTAAGCCACAGCACCATCTCTCAGTATCTGACTCCCCTCCCCTCCTAAGCCACAGCACCATCTCTCAGTATCTGACTCCCCTCCCCTCCTAAGCCACAGCACCATCTCTCAGTATCTGACTCCCCTCCTAAGCCACAACACCATCTCTCAGTATCTGACTCCCCTCCTAAGCCACAGCACCATCTCTCAGTATCTGACTCCCCTCCCCTCCTAAGCCACAGCACCATCTCTCAGTATCTGACTCCCCTCCCCTCCTAAGCCACAGCACCATCTCTCAGTATCTGACTCCCCTCCTAAGCCACAACACCATCTCTCAGTATCTGACTCCCCTCCCCTCCTAAGCCACAGCACCATCTCTCAGTATCTGACTCCCCTCCCCTCCTAAGCCACAGCACCATCTCTCAGTATCTGACTCCCCTCCTAAGCCACAGCACCATCTCTCAGTATCTGACTCCCCTCCCCTCCTAAGCCACAGCACCATCTCTCAGTATCTGACTCCCCTCCTAAGCCACAACACCATCTCTCAGTATCTGACTCCCCTCCTAAGCCACAGCACCATCTCTCAGTATCTGACTCCCCTCCTAAGCCACAGCACCATCTCTCAGTATCTGACTCCCCTCCCCTCCTAAGCCACAGCACCATCTCTCAGTATCTGACTCCCCTCCCCTCCTAAGCCACAGCACCATCTCTCAGTATCTGACTCCCCTCCTAAGCCACAACACCATCTCTCAGTATCTGACTCCCCTCCCCTCCTAAGCCACAGCACCATCTCTCAGTATCTGACTCCCCTCCTAAGCCACAACACCATCTCTCAGTATCTGACTCCCCTCCCCTCCTAAGCCACAGCACCATCTCTCAGTATCTGACTCCCCTCATAAGCCACAGCACCATCTCTCAGTATCTGACTCCCCTCCCCTCCTAAGCCACAACACCATCTCTCAGTATCTGACTCCCCTCCCCTCCTAAGCCACAACACCATCTCTCAGTATCTGACTCCCCTCATAAGCCACAGCACCATCTCTCAGTATCTGACTCCCCTCCCCTCATAAGCCACAGCACCATCTCTCAGTATCTGACTCCCCTCATAAGCCACAGCACCATCTCTCAGTATCTGACTCCCCTCCCCTCCTAAGCCACAACACCATCTCTCAGTATCTGACTCCCCTCCCCTCCTAAGCCACAACACCATCTCTCAGTATCTGACTCCCCTCATAAGCCACAGCACCATCTCTCAGTATCTGACTCCCCTCATAAGCCACATCAACATCTCTCAGTATCTGACTCCCCTCATAAACCACAGCACCATCTCTCAGTATCTGACTCCCCTCATAAGCCACAGCACCATCTCTCAGTATATGACTCCCCTCCCCTCCTAAGCCACAACACCATCTCTCAGTATCTGACTCCCCTCCCCTCCTAAGCCACAACACCATCTCTCAGTATCTGACTCCCCTCCTAAGTCACAGCACCATCTCTCAGTATCTGACTCCCCTCCCATCCTAAGCCACAACACCATCTCTCAGTATCTGACTCCCCTCCCCTCCTAAGCCACAGCACCATCTCTCAGTATCTGACTCCCCTCCTAAGCCACAACACCATCTCTCAGTATCTGACTCCCCTCCTAAGCCACAACACCATCTCTCAGTATCTGACTCTCCTCCTAAGCCACAGCACCATCTCTCAGTATCTGACTCCCCTCCTAAGCCACAGCACCATCTCTCAGTATCTGACTCCCCTCCTAAGTCACAACACCATCTCTCAGTATCTGACTCCCCTCCCCTCCTAAGCCACAGCACCATCTCTCAGTATCTGACTCCCCTCCTAAGCCACAACACCATCTCTCAGTATCTGACTCCCCTCCTAAGCCACAGCACCATCTCTCAGTATCTGACTCCCCTCCTAAGCCACAGCACCATCTCTCAGTATCTGACTCCCCTCCTAAGCCACAGCACCATCTCTCAGTATCTGACTCCCCTCCTAAGCCACAACACCATCTCTCAGTATCTGACTCCCCTCCTAAGCCACAGCACCATCTCTCAGTATCTGACTCCCCTCCTAAGCCACAGCACCATCTCTCAGTATCTGACTCCCCTCCTAAGCCACAGCACCATCTCTCAGTATCTGACTCCCCTCCTAAGCCACAACACCATCTCTCAGTATCTGACTCCCCTCATAAGCCACAGCACCATCTCTCAGTATCTGACTCCCCTCCCCTCCTAAGCCACAGCACCATCTCTCAGTATCTGACTCCCCTCCTAAGCCACAGCACCATCTCTCAGTATCTGACTCCCCTCCCCTCCTAAGCCACAGCACCATCTCTCAGTATCTGACTCCCCTCATAAGCCACATCACCATCTCTCAGTATCTGACTCCCCTCATAAGCCACAGCACCATCTCTCAGTATCTGACTCCCCTCCCCTCCTAAGCCACAGCACCATCTCTCAGTATCTGACTCCCCTCCTAAGCCACAGCACCATCTCTCAGTATCTGACTCCCCTCCTAAGCCACAGCACCATCTCTCAGTATCTGACTCCCCTCCCCTCATAAGCCACAGCACAATCTCTCAGTATCTGACTCCCCTCATAAGCCACAGCACCATCTCTCAGTATCTGACTCCCCTCCCCTCCTAAGCCACAACACCATCTCTCAGTATCTGACTCCCCTCCTAAGCCACAGCACTATCTCTCAGTATCTGACTCCCCTCCTAAGCCACAGCACCATCTCTCAGTATCTGACTCCCCTCCTAAGCCACAGCACCATCTCTCAGTATCTGACTCCCCTCCCCTCCTAAGCCACAACACCATCTCTCAGTATCTGACTCCCCTCCCCTCCTAAGCCACAACACCATCTCTCAGTATCTGACTCCCCTCATAAGCCACAGCACCATCTCTCAGTATCTGACTCCCCTCCCCTCCTAAGCCACATCACCATCTCTCAGTATCTGACTCCCCTCCCCTCCTAAGCCACATCACCATCTCTCAGTATCTGACTCCCCTCCCCTCCTAAGCCACATCACTATCTCTCAGTATCTGACTCCCCTCCCCTCCTAAGCCACATCACCATCTCTCAGTATCTGACTCCCCTCCCCTCCTAAGCCACAACACCATCTCTCAGTATCTGACTCCCCTCATAAGCCACAGCACCATCTCTCAGTATCTGACTCCCCTCCCCTCCTAAGCCACATCACCATCTCTCAGTATCTGACTCCCCTCCCCTCCTAAGCCACAACACCATCTCTCAGTATCTGACTCCCCTCATAAACCACAGCACCATCTCTCAGTATCTGACTCCCCTCATAAGCCACAGCACCATCTCTCAGTATCTGACTCCCCTCCCCTCCTAAGCCACAGCACCATCTCTCAGTATCTGACTCCCCTATCCTCCTAAGCCACAGCACCATCTCTCAGTATCTGACTCCCCTCCTAAGCCACAACACCATCTCTCAGTATCTGACTCCCCTCCCCTCCTAAGCCACATCACCATCTCTCAGTATCTGACTCCCCTCATAAGCCACAGCACCATCTCTCAGTATCTGACTCCCCTCCCCTCCTAAGCCACAGCACCATCTCTCAGTATCTGACTCCCCTCCCCTGCTAAGCCACAGCACCATCTCTCAGTATCTGACTCCCCTCCCCTCCTAAGCCACAGCACCATCTCTCAGTATCTGACTCCCCTCCTAAGACACAACACCATCTCTCAGTATCTGACTCCCCTCCTAAGACACAACACCATCTCTCAGTATCTGACTCCCCTCCTAAGCCACAGCACCATCTCTCAGTATCTGACTCCCCTCCTAAGCCACAACACCATCTCTCAGTATCTGACTCCCCTCATAAGCCACAGCACCATCTCTCAGTATCTGACTCCCCTCCCCTCCTAAGCCACAGCACCATCTCTCAGTATCTGACTCCCCTCCCCTCCTAAGCCACAGCACCATCTCTCAGTATCTGACTCCCCTCCTAAGCCACAACACCATCTCTCAGTATCTGACTCCCCTCATAAGCCACAGCACCATCTCTCAGTATCTGACTCCCCTCCTAAGCCACAGCACCATCTCTCAGTATCTGACTCCCCTCCCCTCATAAGCCACAGCACCATCTCTCAGTATCTCACTCCCCTCCCCTCCTAAGCCACATCACCATCTCTCAGTATCTGACTCCCCTCCCCTCCTAAGCCACAGCACCATCTCTCAGTATCTGCCTCCCCTCCTAAGCCACAACACCATCTCTCAGTATCTGACTCCCCTCCCCTCCTAAGTCACAGCACCATCTCTCAGTATCTGACTCCCCTCCCCTCATAAGCCACAGCACCATCTCTCAGTATCTGACTCCCCTCCCCTCCTAAGCCACAGCACCATCTCTCAGTATCTGACTCCCCTCCTAAGCCACAACACCATCTCTCAGTATCTGACTCCCCTCATAAGCCACAGCACCATCTCTCAGTATCTGACTCCCCTCCCCTCCTAACCCACAGCACCATCTCTCAGTATCTGACTCCCCTCATAAACCACAGCACCATCTCTCAGTATCTGACTCCCCTCCCCTCCTAAGCCACAGCACCATCTCTCAGTATCTGACTCCCCTCCCCTCCTAAGCCACAGCACCATCTCTCAGTATCTGACTCCCCTCCCCTCCTAAGCCACAGCACCATCTCTCAGTATCTGACTCCCCTCCCCTCCTAAGCCACAGCACCATCTCTCAGTATCTGACTCCCCTCCCCTCCTAAGCCACAGCACCATCTCTCAGTATCTGACTCCCCTCCCCTCCTAAGCCACATCACCATCTCTCAGTATCTGACTCCCCTCCCCTCCTAAGCCACAGCACCATCTCTCAGTATCTGCCTCCCCTCCTAAGCCACAACACCATCTCTCAGTATCTGACTCCCCTCCCCTCCTAAGTCACAGCACCATCTCTCAGTATCTGACTCCCCTCCTAAGCCACAACACCATCTCTCAGTATCTGACTCCCCTCCCCTCCTAAGCCACATCACCATCTCTCAGTATCTGACTCCCCTCCTAAGCCACAGCACCATCTCTCAGTATCTGACTCCCCTCCCCTCCTAAGCCACATCACCATCTCTCAGTATCTGACTCCCCTCCTAAGCCACAGCACCATCTCTCAGTATCTGACTCCCCTCCTAAGCCACAACACCATCTCTCAGTATCTGACTCCCCTCCCCTCCTAAGCCACATCACCATCTCTCAGTATCTGACTCCCCTCCTAAGCCACAGCACCATCTCTCAGTATCTGACTCCCCTCCTAAGCCACATCACCATCTCTCAGTATCTGACTCCCCTCCTAAGCCACATCACCATCTCTCAGTATCTGACTCCCCTCCCCTCCTAAGCCACAGCACCATCTCTCAGTATCTGACTCCCCTCCCCTCCTAAGCCACAGCACCATCTCTCAGTATCTGACTCCCCTCCCCTCCTAAGCCACAGCACCATCTCTCAGTATCTGACTCCCCTCCCCTCCTAAGCCACAGCACCATCTCTCAGTATCTGACTCCCCTCCCCTCCTAAGCCACAGCACCATCTCTCAGTATCTGACTCCCCTCCCCTCCTAAGCCACAGCACCATCTCTCAGTATCTGACTCCCCTCCTAAGCCACAACACCATCTCTCAGTATCTGACTCCCCTCCTAAGCCACAGCACCATCTCTCAGTATCTGACTCCCCTCCCCTCCTAAGCCACAACACCATCTCTCAGTATCTGACTCCCCTCCTAAGCCACAGCACCATCTCTCAGTATCTGACTCCCCTCCCCTCCTAAGCCACAACACCATCTCTCAGTATCTGACTCCCCTCATAAGCCACAACACCATCTCTCAGTATCTGACTCCCCTCATAAGCCACAACACCATCTCTCAGTATCTGACTCCCCTCATAAGCCACAGCACCATCTCTCAGTATCTGACTCCCCTCCCCTCCTAAGACACAACACCATCTCTCAGTATCTGACTCCCCTCATAAGCCACAACACCATCTCTCAGTATCTGACTCCCCTCATAAGCCACAACACCATCTCTCAGTATCTGACTCCCCTCATAAGCCACAACACCATCTCTCAGTATCTGACTCCCCTCCTAAGCCACAGCACCATCTCTCAGTATCTGACTCCCCTCCCCTCCTAAGCCACAACACCATCTCTCAGTATCTGACTCCCCTCCTAAGCCACAGCACCATCTCTCAGTATCTGACTCCCCTCCCCTCCTAAGCCACAACACCATCTCTCAGTATCTGACTCCCCTCATAAGCCACAGCACCATCTCTCAGTATCTGACTCCCCTCATAAGCCACAGCACCATCTCTCAGTATCTGACTCCCCTCATAAGCCACAACACCATCTCTCAGTATCTGACTCCCCTCCTAAGCCACAGCACCATCTCTCAGTATCTGACTCCCCTCCTAAGCCACAGCACCATCTCTCAGTATCTGACTCCCCTCCTAAGTCACAACACCATCTCTCAGTATCTGACTCCCCTCCCATCCTAAGCCACAACACCATCTCTCAGTATCTGACTCCCCTCCCCTCCTAAGCCACAGCACCATCTCTCAGTATCTGACTCCCCTCCTAAGCCACAACACCATCTCTCAGTATCTGACTCCCCTCCTAAGCCACAGCACCATCTCTCAGTATCTGACTCCCCTCCTAAGCCACAGCACCATCTCTCAGTATCTGACTCCCCTCCTAAGCCACAGCACCATCTCTCAGTATCTGACTCCCCTCCTAAGCCACAACACCATCTCTCAGTATCTGACTCCCCTCATAAGCCACAGCACCATCTCTCAGTATCTGACTCCCCTCCCCTCCTAAGCCACAGCACCATCTCTCAGTATCTGACTCCCCTCCTAAGCCACAGCACCATCTCTCAGTATCTGACTCCCCTCCTAAGCCACAGCACCATCTCTCAGTATCTGACTCCCCTCCCCTCATAAGCCACAGCACCATCTCTCAGTATCTGACTCCCCTCATAAGCCACAGCACCATCTCTCAGTATCTGACTCCCCTCCCCTCCTAAGCCACAACACCATCTCTCAGTATCTGACTCCCCTCCTAAGCCACAGCACCATCTCTCAGTATCTGACTCCCCTCCTAAGCCACAGCACCATCTCTCAGTATCTGACTCCCCTCCTAAGCCACAGCACCATCTCTCAGTATCTGACTCCCCTCCCCTCCTAAGCCACAACACCATCTCTCAGTATCTGACTCCCCTCCCCTCCTAAGCCACAACACCATCTCTCAGTATCTGACTCCCCTCATAAGCCACAGCACCATCTCTCAGTATCTGACTCCCCTCCCCTCCTAAGCCACATCACCATCTCTCAGTATCTGACTCCCCTCCCCTCCTAAGCCACATCACCATCTCTCAGTATCTGACTCCCCTCCCCTCCTAAGCCACATCACTATCTCTCAGTATCTGACTCCCCTCCCCTCCTAAGCCACATCACCATCTCTCAGTATCTGACTCCCCTCCCCTCCTAAGCCACAACACCATCTCTCAGTATCTGACTCCCCTCATAAGCCACAGCACCATCTCTCAGTATCTGACTCCCCTCCCCTCCTAAGCCACATCACCATCTCTCAGTATCTGACTCCCCTCCCCTCCTAAGCCACAACACCATCTCTCAGTATCTGACTCCCCTCATAAACCACAGCACCATCTCTCAGTATCTGACTCCCCTCATAAGCCACAGCACCATCTCTCAGTATCTGACTCCCCTCCCCTCCTAAGCCACAGCACCATCTCTCAGTATCTGACTCCCCTATCCTCCTAAGCCACAGCACCATCTCTCAGTATCTGACTCCCCTCCTAAGCCACAACACCATCTCTCAGTATCTGACTCCCCTCCCCTCCTAAGCCACATCACCATCTCTCAGTATCTGACTCCCCTCATAAGCCACAGCACCATCTCTCAGTATCTGACTCCCCTCCCCTCCTAAGCCACAGCACCATCTCTCAGTATCTGACTCCCCTCCCCTGCTAAGCCACAGCACCATCTCTCAGTATCTGACTCCCCTCCCCTCCTAAGCCACAGCACCATCTCTCAGTATCTGACTCCCCTCCTAAGACACAACACCATCTCTCAGTATCTGACTCCCCTCCTAAGACACAACACCATCTCTCAGTATCTGACTCCCCTCCTAAGCCACAGCACCATCTCTCAGTATCTGACTCCCCTCATAAGCCACAGCACCATCTCTCAGTATCTGACTCCCCTCCCCTCCTAAGCCACAGCACCATCTCTCAGTATCTGACTCCCCTCCCCTCCTAAGCCACAGCACCATCTCTCAGTATCTGACTCCCCTCCTAAGCCACAACACCATCTCTCAGTATCTGACTCCCCTCATAAGCCACAGCACCATCTCTCAGTATCTGACTCCCCTCCTAAGCCACAGCACCATCTCTCAGTATCTGACTCCCCTCCCCTCATAAGCCACAGCACCATCTCTCAGTATCTGACTCCCCTCCCCTCCTAAGCCACAGCACCATCTCTCAGTATCTGACTCCCCTCCCCTCCTAAGCCACAGCACCATCTCTCAGTATCTGACTCCCCTCCTAAGCCACAACACCATCTCTCAGTATCTGACTCCCCTCCTAAGCCACAGCACCATCTCTCAGTATCTGACTCCCCTCCCCTCCTAAGCCACAACACCATCTCTCAGTATCTGACTCCCCTCCTAAGCCACAGCACCATCTCTCAGTATCTGACTCCCCTCCCCTCCTAAGCCACAACACCATCTCTCAGTATCTGACTCCCCTCATAAGCCACAACACCATCTCTCAGTATCTGACTCCCCTCATAAGCCACAACACCATCTCTCAGTATCTGACTCCCCTCATAAGCCACAGCACCATCTCTCAGTATCTGACTCCCCTCCCCTCCTAAGACACAACACCATCTCTCAGTATCTGACTCCCCTCATAAGCCACAACACCATCTCTCAGTATCTGACTCCCCTCATAAGCCACAACACCATCTCTCAGTATCTGACTCCCCTCATAAGCCACAACACCATCTCTCAGTATCTGACTCCCCTCCTAAGCCACAGCACCATCTCTCAGTATCTGACTCCCCTCCCCTCCTAAGCCACAACACCATCTCTCAGTATCTGACTCCCCTCCTAAGCCACAGCACCATCTCTCAGTATCTGACTCCCCTCCCCTCCTAAGCCACAACACCATCTCTCAGTATCTGACTCCCCTCATAAGCCACAGCACCATCTCTCAGTATCTGACTCCCCTCATAAGCCACAGCACCATCTCTCAGTATCTGACTCCCCTCATAAGCCACAACACCATCTCTCAGTATCTGACTCCCCTCCTAAGCCACAGCACCATCTCTCAGTATCTGACTCCCCTCCTAAGCCACAGCACCATCTCTCAGTATCTGACTCCCCTCCTAAGTCACAACACCATCTCTCAGTATCTGACTCCCCTCCCATCCTAAGCCACAGCACCATCTCTCAGTATCTGACTCCCCTCCCCTCATAAGCCACAGCACCATCTCTCAGTATCTGACTCCCCTCCCCTCCTAAGCCACAGCACCATCTCTCAGTATCTGACTCCCCTCCTAAGCCACAACACCATCTCTCAGTATCTGACTCCCCTCATAAGCCACAGCACCATCTCTCAGTATCTGACTCCCCTCCCCTCCTAAGCCACAGCACCATCTCTCAGTATCTGACTCCCCTCCCCTCCTAAGCCACAGCACCATCTCTCAGTATCTGACTCCCCTCCCCTCCTAAGCCACAGCACCATCTCTCAGTATCTGACTCCCCTCCCCTCCTAAGCCACAGCACCATCTCTCAGTATCTGACTCCCCTCCCCTCCTAAGCCACAGCACCATCTCTCAGTATCTGACTCCCCTCCCCTCCTAAGCCACATCACCATCTCTCAGTATCTGACTCCCCTCCCCTCCTAAGCCACAGCACCATCTCTCAGTATCTGCCTCCCCTCCTAAGCCACAACACCATCTCTCAGTATCTGACTCCCGTCCCCTCCTAAGTCACAGCACCATCTCTCAGTATCTGACTCCCCTCCTAAGCCACAACACCATCTCTCAGTATCTGACTCCCCTCCCCTCCTAAGCCACATCACCATCTCTCAGTATCTGACTCCCCTCCTAAGCCACAGCACCATCTCTCAGTATCTGACTCCCCTCCCCTCCTAAGCCACATCACCATCTCTCAGTATCTGACTCCCCTCCTAAGCCACAGCACCATCTCTCAGTATCTGACTCCCCTCCTAAGCCACAACACCATCTCTCAGTATCTGACTCCCCTCCCCTCCTAAGCCACATCACCATCTCTCAGTATCTGACTCCCCTCCTAAGCCACAGCACCATCTCTCAGTATCTGACTCCCCTCCTAAGCCACATCACCATCTCTCAGTATCTGACTCCCCTCCTAAGCCACAGCACCATCTCTCAGTATCTGACTCCCCTCCCCTCCTAAGCCACAGCACCATCTCTCAGTATCTGACTCCCCTCCCCTCCTAAGCCACAGCACCATCTCTCAGTATCTGACTCCCCTCCCCTCCTAAGCCACAGCACCATCTCTCAGTATCTGACTCCCCTCCCCTCCTAAGCCACAGCACCATCTCTCAGTATCTGACTCCCCTCCCCTCCTAAGCCACAGCACCATCTCTCAGTATCTGACTCCCCTCCCCTCCTAAGCCACAGCACCATCTCTCAGTATCTGACTCCCCTCCTAAGCCACAACACCATCTCTCAGTATCTGACTCCCCTCCTAAGCCACAGCACCATCTCTCAGTATCTGACTCCCCTCCCCTCCTAAGTCACAACACCATCTCTCAGTATCTGACTCCCTAAGCCACAGCACCATCTCTCAGTATCTGACTCCCCTCCCCTCCTAAGCCACAGCAGCATCTCTCAGTATCTGACTCCCCTCCCCTCCTAAGCCACAGCACCATCTCTCAGTATCTGACTCCCCTCCTAAGCCACAACACCATCTCTCAGTATCTGACTCCCCTCCTAAGCCACAGCACCATCTCTCAGTATCTGACTCCCCTCATAAGCCACAGCACCATCTCTCAGTATCTGACTCCCCTCCCCTCCTAAGTCACAACACCATCTCTCAGTATCTGACTCCCCTCCTAAGCCACAGCACCATCTCTCAGTATCTGACTCCCCTCCCCTCCTAAGCCACATCACCATCTATCTGACTCCCCTCATAAGCCACAACACCATCTCTCAGTATCTGACTCCCCTCCCCTCCTAAGTCACAACACCATCTCTCAGTATCTGACTCCCCTCATAAGCCACAGCACCATCTCTCAGTATCTGACTCCCCTCCCCTCCTAAGCCACAGCACCATCTCTCAGTATCTGACTCCCCTCCTAAGCCACAGCACCATCTCTCAGTATCTGACTCCCCTCATAAGCCACAGCACCATCTCTCAGTATCTGACTCCCCTCCCCTCCTAAGCCACATCACCATCTCTCAGTATCTGACTCCCCTCCCCTCCTAAGCCACAGCACCATCTCTCAGTATCTGACTCCCCTCATAAACCACAGCACCATCTCTCAGTATCTGACTCCCCTCCTAAGCCACAGCACCATCTCTCAGTATCTGACTCCCCTCCCCTCCTAAGCCACAGCACCATCTCTCAGTATCTGACTCCCCTCATAAGCCACAACACCATCTCTCAGTATCTGACTCCCCTCATAAGCCACAACACCATCTCTCAGTATCTGACTCCCCTCATAAGCCACAACACCATCTCTCAGTATCTGACTCCCCTCCTAAGCCACAGCACCATCTCTCAGTATCTGACTCCCCTCCCCTCCTAAGCCACAACACCATCTCTCAGTATCTGACTCCCCTCCTAAGCCACAGCACCATCTCTCAGTATCTGACTCCCCTCCCCTCCTAAGCCACAACACCATCTCTCAGTATCTGACTCCCCTCATAAGCCACAACACCATCTCTCAGTATCTGACTCCCCTCATAAGCCACAACACCATCTCTCAGTATCTGACTCCCCTCATAAGCCACAGCACCATCTCTCAGTATCTGACTCCCCTCCCCTCCTAAGCCACAACACCATCTCTCAGTATCTGACTCCCCTCATAAGCCACAACACCATCTCTCAGTATCTGACTCCCCTCATAAGCCACAACACCATCTCTCAGTATCTGACTCCCCTCATAAGCCACAACACCATCTCTCAGTATCTGACTCCCCTCCTAAGCCACAGCACCATCTCTCAGTATCTGACTCCCCTCCCCTCCTAAGCCACAACACCATCTCTCAGTATCTGACTCCCCTCCTAAGCCACAGCACCATCTCTCAGTATCTGACTCCCCTCCCCTCCTAAGCCACAACACCATCTCTCAGTATCTGACTCCCCTCATAAGCCACAGCACCATCTCTCAGTATCTGACTCCCCTCATAAGCCACAGCACCATCTCTCAGTATCTGACTCCCCTCATAAGCCACAACACCATCTCTCAGTATCTGACTCCCCTCATAAGCCACAGCACCATCTCTCAGTATCTGACTCCCCTCCTAAGCCACAGCACCATCTCTCAGTATCTGACTCCCCTCCTAAGCCACAGCACCATCTCTCAGTATCTGACTCCCCTCCCCTCCTAAGCCACAGCACCATCTCTCAGTATCTGACTCCCCTCATAAGCCACAGCACCATCTCTCAGTATCTGACTCCCCTCCCCTCCTAAGCCACATCACCATCTCTCAGTATCTGACTCCCCTCCTAAGCCACAGCACCATCTCTCAGTATCTGACTCCCCTCCCCTCCTAAGCCACATCACCATCTCTCAGTATCTGACTCCCCTCATAAGCCACAGCACCATCTCTCAGTATCTGACTCCCCTCCCCTCCTAAGCCACAACACCATCTCTCAGTATCTGACTCCCCTCCTAAGCCACAGCACCATCTCTCAGTATCTGACTCCCCTCCCCTCCTAAGCCACATCACCATCTCTCAGTATCTGACTCCCCTCATAAGCCACAGCACCATCTCTCAGTATCTGACTCCCCTCCCCTCCTAAGCCACAGCACCATCTCTCAGTATCTGACTCCCCTCCTAAGACACAACACCATCTCTCAGTATCTGACTCCCCTCCTAAGCCACAACACCATCTCTCAGTATCTGACTCCCCTCCTAAGACACAACACCATCTCTCAGTATCTGACTCCCCTCCTAAGACACAACACCATCTCTCAGTATCTGACTCCCCTCCTAAGACACAACACCATCTCTCAGTATCTGACTCCCCTCCTAAGCCACAGCACCATCTCTCAGTATCTGACTCCCCTCCTAAGCCACAGCACCATCTCTCAGTATCTGACTCTCCTCCTAAGCCACAGCACCATCTCTCAGTATCTGACTCCCCTCCTAAGACACAACACCATCTCTCAGTATCTGACTCCCCTCATAAGCCACATCACCATCTCTCAGTATCTGACTCCCCTCCCCTTCTAAGCCACCACAGCACCGCTTTGGGTTAACCTTTGATGATAGCAACCCAGTCTAAGGCGTCACGTCCACGTCACCAACCTGTGTGGTGTATGTCGCTCATTCTCCCAACCAATACCCCCAGTCCAGCAAATGCTCAACAACAAAAAAAAAAAAACCTGATCAAATAAGGACTGACAAGCCCGGGACGTCTTGTTGCGCCGTCTGGTGAGAAACAAGGTTTGAAATGTTCATTTGACAAATTATACTTCAAAGGAGTTTGCCCGCTGTTTGAAAGCTAGTGTAACAAGTTGAAACAAAAAAAATTGATATCTAGAACTGTGTTGTTTTAAATTTAGAGAAAGCTTTTTGTTAACGTTTGCTGTGTATTTACTAAAACTAGGAAGAGGACACAATAGTAGACTCCATGATTTGAAACTATGAATGAAGACACATTGTATACGCTGGTTGATTAGTTTATTGCTGTGTTTGTAATGAAACGTTTACACTTTTTGTTGAGGGATTTATACTGGAAATTATGCTCTTTTCTATATAAATTCAATTTCGTTTGAGGGGGGTAAACTTACTTCGGAACCCCCCCCCCCCCCCCCCCTCTCCAACGAGGTGGCTGGAAGAAGCTCTGAAAAAGATAAGCTCGATTTATTCATCACCCAAGAACACTGAGCGTAACAAGAAAAGCTTTGATCCAGCTCAATTAATATTGGGGGAAAATATACAAAAATAAAACGTATGAAAAGAAAATTGTAACTGTTCTGGTGAAAAAATTGTTAAGAGGAATAGAGAAGTTAAGCTGAAGTGTGTCATTTTAGGCGTGCGTGTGGTGGTGGTGGGGGGGGGGGGGGGAGAGACGGATTGATTTTCGTGAATATGTTTGACGATGAGTGTGTATATTCGATGACAATGCAACTACAAAGTTGGTATTAGTATTAAAAATTAATTTTGACTACTCTGTATAAATGCACACGGAAAATAACTAGGTTGTAGAAACCAGGTGAGTTGATGTTTAAGAAGTAATTACATTTTTTGACGAGCTTATCGCGGAGTTTGTACTGTAGGTGAAACAATTGTATGAGGCAAATAATCAAGGCGATTTGTTGTGATTACCTTTGTACCGACTTTAATCTATGTTTAAATAATTCTTCCGATTGCTGTACAAAAAAAAAGAATGTTTAAAGCGTTTATTGTAAAAAAAAATTGAAATGCACTAAAAGTGGAAAGTCAATACATATTTATTAGTTCTAATAGATCACTGCACATTTCCTTTAGTTGTAATAGCAGATCAATATACATTTGTCTTCAACTGTATTACAACACACAATCTTATCATGACCAACGTTTTATATTTTTCTCTCCCCTGAGAGCTCTTTAAACTTCAAAAAAAAAAAGTTTCCTTCTAGCTCTCAGTTGCTGCTTGTTAGTCTATTGAGTGCGACCATTTCATGCGTCTAAAGCAATGGGTCGACACAATATGGCTGTCGTGTGATGCTACACCATGACTCGACTGGGCTAACGACGGGCCTGTTAGTGAGCTACTCGACCACCAGCCTCCACTTCCTTCCCGTCTGCCCAGGTTTTATAGTCCCATTGGCGCATGCGTGACCTGTTAGATTGTGTCCCCAGCTGCGGCCTGCCATCAATTGAAGCGTTTGATCCCTTCCGTTCCTCCCATGGTGTTTGGGGCTACAGTTTCCTGCCTCGGTCACTTACACTTTTTCTCTTTTTTCTTTTTTTTTTTTTAACTTCTGTCACTTGGACAGTGCTCGATAGTTTTTATAACCTGAAAGGTATAGAATACGAGTTATAGGTGGGAAATAAACAGATCTAGGCTATAAATAAATGGTTTTAAAATCTTTGTATTGATTAACAGCAACTGGTCATTGAAATAAAGGTCGTGCACAGCAGTTTTGACAGTGTTTCATTAAAAAAGTCATGACAACAACCACAGAAAAATCTTCTTACAACTCCAACATTTTTTTCTGTATCACTCACTACCTGGACGTGCAACATTAATTAAGAAAGTTACTTTAACTGGAGCAGCCTGGATGAAAGAAGTCGTATCATTACAGGCACCACACACAAAGACGGAACAAACAAGACGTGTTAACCAGACTTAGTGTAGCAATAGGATCTTACCTAGGATCTTACCACCTGTGGGAGTTTGACTTTGAACTGATGCCCAGGTGTGTTTTGTATCCACTCGTAAACAGCCGCTCAATAGTTGCCGACTTCAGGTTGTTTGATAGAGCACATGTAAAACATTTATTAACTGTGGGCTGTTTGATACAACTTATGTGAAACATTTATTAACTGTGGGCTGTTTGATACAACTCATGTAAAACATTTATTAACTGTGGGCTGTTTGATTCAACTCATGTGAAACATTTATCAACTGTGGGCTGTTTGATACAACTCATGTGAAGCATTTATTAACTGTGGGCTGTTTGATACAACTATAACTGAAGTTATATTTATGTTCAATTTTTATGCATTGAAGCTATTAATTTATGTAAATGCTACTGGACTATACTTATGAAATGGACAGAAGTATTGAACTTTATATAGCGGACAGAGATACTGAACTTTATGAAGTGGACAGAGATACTGAACCCTATGAAGTGGACAGAGATAATGGACTCAATAAAGTGGACATCTGCTGTTGCCTTTGGCAGGAGTAATAAAGAAATACCACAGCTAATACGTGGACGCCGTGTGGAAAAATGAAAGAATTTTTTCACTGTTTGTCCCAAATGTTCTCTGTGTTCCTTAATGTGCAGTGGAGGGAAGGCGTCCATGAATCAGCTGAGACCTGAATGACTTGTTAGATGCGTACAAGCGGGGCACCCAAGCACGAAGATGATAGGAATATTGAGTCGAACACCGGAGACATGCGGGCCACGTCCCTACTGCCTGGCTGCCCCCCCCTCTCCCTTCTCCGACCTTTGTCACCCCCGGGCCCGCCGTGTGGGCACAAATATTCAGGTAAAAAGGGGAAACAATCTCGATAAAACCGCCGGGAAGAATTGGGCAGGGGTAGAGGCGAACGACGGCATTGAGCCAGTGTACACTAGACAAAAGGTAAGGCGCGCACGCTAGGTTAAAAGCTTGTGTGAAGGGTGTTAGGATCATAATACGAAAAATATGACTCTATAAAGAGAAGATAAATACGTGAACAGCTTGAGAAAGGGAGGTAATTTTTGAATGATTTGTAGGGCAAACAATTTTTTAATTGCTGGGATGGTGCGACTTAATTAAAAGAAGAATCGGGGAGAAATTATTTTTACGACCCTGTTTATTCTCCCAGATTTTGTCTGAATGTCTACACGACATCACTAGTTTCCTCCTGATGTTCATGTATAACTTCATGATGGCGTGATTTAGATGCAGGTAATTGTCTACATTTGACGTTACAGAATGCTAAATCTATCAATCAGGCTTCTGAGTTGAAAACCAAAACCAAAAGATCCTAAGTAGGCCTACTTGTTATAAAAAAAAATGTAGTTATTGACTGTAAAATTCGTTACGATTTGGGACGACCTAAAAAAAATTGGATTCGCTTATGGCTTTTCTTCCTTCTCCAATACTACCTCTCCAAAACCAAAACGGCGAACCCTACAAACGTTAGTCTGATATCTTAATCTATATTGATATCGTTGCTGGTAATGTCCTGATGCCCTTAACACTATTGATATCGTTGTTCATACCTTAACTCTATTGATATCGTTGCCTAATTTGTTGATACCTTAACTCTATTGATATCGTTGCCTAATTTGTTGATACCGTAACTCTATTAATATCGTTGCCTAATTTGTTGATACCTTAACTATATTGATATCGTTGCCTAATTTGTTGATACCTTAACTCTATTGATATCGTTGCCTAATTTGTTGATACCTTAACTCTATTGATATCGTTGCTGGCAATGTCCTTCTCCAACCAGAGACTGATCATTAAAGTGACATGAAACAAATACATGTTACCAGGTTACTTAACCTGTACAATAGTTCACCACTAGCTTGCCCTGTACAGTATGTCACCAATAACTACAGTATGTCACCAATAACTACAGTATGTCACCAATAACTACAGTATGTCACCAATAACTACAGTATGACACCAATAACTTACCCTGTACAGTATGTCACCTACCAATGTATTGCTCTGTACGGTGTGTCACTAGTAACTTAAATTATGCAGTGTGTCACCAGTAACTTACTGTGTACGGTGTGTCACCAGTAACTTACCCTGTACAGTATGTCACCAATAACTTGCATTATACAGTGTATCACCAGTAACCTATAATGTACAGTGTGATATCAGTAGCTTGCTGTGTACAGTGTGTCACCAATAACCAACCCTGCTGTTTGTAGGGGTGGCCGGGTTCCGACAAGCCACCCTAGCCCAGCACCATCCCATCACCATCCCATCACCATCCCAGCACCATCCCATCACCATCCCATCACCATCCCATCACCATCCCAGCACCATCCCATCACCTGGGACTGTTGAGGTCAACTCACATTTCCAGGTACACCTTACATTGAAGAGTTTAACGTTAAGAAATTTAACGTTTAGGAATTTAACGAGCGGTGTTCATGAAATTTATGACATGGTGGTCTATTTAACGGATCCCTTCAAACGCATCAGTCTGGGAAACAGGTGAACGCTCGAGTAAGTAGCGTTAAAAGATGAACGCATCACGGAGTTCCCGCGGTCCCGCCTGCTAGTCCACATCTACAACACAGACCCCCGGACCTTCGTCGGTTTTACGATCGTTTAATGGACGGGAGAGGGGTAGGATGGTTGATGAGACATGCTGGAGATCGATTCTTAACGTGGTATCGATTCTGTTTAGTTTATGTTTAAAGTTTATTCAATTTCTTACCAAGTTTTATGTTAAGAAATATGTTTCTTTGAATAAATTGTCGTAAAAATTTATTTTAGTTTTAGTGTCCATTACGTTTTGAGAAAAAAAGAAAATTTAAGAAAAATGAATGCTATAGTGAGCTAGGAAGGTATTAACAGTTTTAACACGGATTTAGATCTATATTTATTTCGTTTTTAAAAAAAAATGAAATTTGTATAGTGCGTAGTTAAGCAGTCATATATAGCTGATGTATAGTTAAAACAGCCATCTAAATATCTGGTGTATAGTTCAACAGTAATTTAAATATACGTATCTGGTAAGCAGTTTAGTTTAACAGGCATATAAATATCTGATGTGTTGTTTAACAGGCATATAAATATCTGATGTGTTGTTTAACTGGCATATAAATATCTGATGTGTTGTTTAACTGGCATATAAATATCTGATGTGTTGTTTAACTGGCATATAAATATCTGATGTGTTGTTTAACAGGCATATAAATATCTGATGTGTTGTTTAACAGGTATATAAATATCTGATGTGTTGTTTAACAGGCATATAAATGTCTGATGTGTTGTTTAACCAGGCTTCAGGTGTGTTCTTTAGCTATCGTTTAGATTAGCTTAATTGCCGTGTTTATTGCGGCGTTTCTTGTTTGTCATCATTTCCCAACGTATGGTTGGTTGTGTCAGTTAGCCAAAGTTGACTATATTCTGGGTTTCAATGACTTGTAAAAAATGTAAATTGAAAAGAATGGCCTGACTAGGACTGTGTAGCAAACATTCCCTGTCGACGTTTGAAAAGGCCACCCCCTAGTATGTCCCAAACATAAAGTGGTCCAGTTTTATTGGCCCTCTCTCTAGGAGCCGGTGTAGGCCACATTGAGTTGTCCCGCTTGACTTGGTCTCTGGTGCTCTCTGACGGCCGAACGAAAATATTGGTTTATATCCCGGCCTTCCAGCGGATGGGGCCTTTATGTGGCCCTGACAAGGGCAATAGTCACTGCTGGCTGGCGCAGATAGGACGCGAGATTTTCTTTCTGTCGGTTCAACCTTTTCGGTTTCCGATGTCGCGTTTTTTTGTAATACATAGGGAAGCGTAAAGAGCGTAAATAATTTCTGTCACAATATTTCATTTGGTGTAGATCTTTGTGTAAATGTCATAATATTTCTACTGCTAAAAATCTTTTTACGTTTGTGACTATTCTTCCGTTGATGTAGGCCTAGATCTTTTTTTTTAATCTTTATGACTATTTTCTAAGGTGTAGGCCTATGTGTTTTTTGTCTTTGTGACACTTCATCTATTACTAAGTGGAGCTAAATTACTGTATGATGGATGGGTGAAATACTGTGTGTTGGATGGGTAAAGTATTCCGTGATGGATGGGTAAAGTATTCCGTGATGGATGGGTAAAGTACTGTGTGATGGGTGGGTAAAGTACTGTGTGATGGATGGGTAAAGTACTGTGTGATGGATGGGTAAAGTACTCTTGTGATGGATGGGTAAAGTACTGTATGATGGATGGGTAAAGTACTGTATGATGGATGGGTAAAGTACTGTATGATGGATGGGTAAAGTACTGTGTGATGGATGAGTAAAGTACTGTGTGATGGATGGGTAAAGTACTCTTGTGATGGATGGGTAAAGTACTGTGTGATGGATGGGTAAAGTACTGTGTGATGGACGGGTAAAGTACTGTGTGATGGATGGGTAAAGTACTGTGTGATGGATGGGTAAAGTACTCTTGTGATGGATGGGTAAAGTACTCTTGTGATGGATGGGTAAAGTACTGTGTGATGGATGGGTAAAGTACTGTGTGATGGACGGGTAAAGTACTGTGTGATGGATGGGTAAAGTACTGTGTGATGGATGGGTAAAGTACTGTGTGATGGACGGGTAAAGTACTGTGTGATGGATGGGTAAAGTACTGTGTGATGGATGGGTAAAGTACTCAGTGATGGATGGGTAAAGTACTCTTGTGATGGATGGGTAAAGTACTGTGTGATGGATGGGTAAAGTACTGTGTGATGGACGGGTAAAGTACTGTGTGATGGATGGGTAAAGTACTGTATGATGGATGGGTAAAGTACTGTGTGATGGATGGGTAAAGTACTGTGTGATGGATGGGTAAAGTACTCTATGATGGATGGGTAAAGTACTGTATGATGGATGGGTAAAGTACTGTGTGATGGATGGGTAAAGTACTGTGTGATGTATGGGTAAAGTACTCTATGATGGATGGGTGAAGTACTGTGTGATGGATGGGTAAAGTACTGTGTGATGGATGGGTAAAGTACTGTGTGATGGATGGGTAAAGTACTGTGTGATGTATGGGTAAAGTACTCTATGATGGATGGGTAAAGTACTGTATGATGGATGGGTAAAGTACTGTATGATGGATGGGTAAAGTACTGTGTGATGGATGGGTAATGTACTGTATGATGGATGGGTAAAGTACTCTGTGATGGATGGGTAAAGTACTGTGTGATGGATGGGTAAAGTACTGTATGATGGATGGGTAAAGTACTGTATGATGGATGGGTAGAGTATTGTGTTACAGGAAGCATTTCACCGTGATGGAAATCTACTGTGTAATAGCTGATTCCGTAATTTGTTTGGGGGTAATTTTCAAAGACAGGAGAAAATTATAACGCTCATTGTAAACCAATTTTGACTTTTGGGTTAATCGATTGCTATAGTTGTCCAACTATCTAGCTGATCCAGTCACATCTTTTTGTACCACCACTATGACAATTATTTAAAACAATTCATCGTATAGTCACATCAAACCATTTTGTTTTTACATTTTTCCAGGTCACAAAGAGGCGGCGTATATCTACGCCATGACCTCGGCTGGGGTCACCTACGCCATCACCCAAGCCTGCAGTATCGGCAACTTATCAACGTGTAGCTGTGACTCGACCAAGAAGGAAGGCGAGATGACGTCAGATGGCTGGAAGTGGGGCGGCTGTAGCTCGGACATAAACTACGGCACCCAGCTGGCCAGGAAGTTCATGGATGCCAGAGAGATTGCCAAGAATGCTCGCTCTTTCATGAACCTTCACAACAACAGGGCTGGTAGAAAGGTACGTCCGTTTTTATACTTTTACTGGAGGCCAGAGTAATTGAGTGCAACTCCATTCTTTAGATAATTTATTAGAACACAGTCCTGAAGATAATAGATTTAGAACATAGTTCATAGTCCTGTAGATAAATGATTGGAACACAGTTTTGTAGATAATTTATTAGAACACAGTCCTGAAGATAATAGATTTAGAACATAGTTTATAGTCCTGTAGATAAATGATTGGAACACAGTTTTGTAGATAATTTATTAGAACACAGTCATGCAGAGCAAATGCCCTACTTATTCCCGCATGGGGGTGGGGGGGGGGGGGCTTTTTCTTAACTATGGCAAAAACTTTAAGCTTGACGTAATTTGAAATGGTTGTAAAGGCTAGTGAGCGCCTGGCCTATAATAGCTGAAGTAGCAAAGTATTTATTTTATCGATGACTTTATTTAATTTTTTTTTAGACTTTTTTTTAGATTTTTTTCACTCCTGAGAGGTCTTGACGTCTATTTTATATAGACCACGCACAACTATTTCGCTAGTGCCAGTGAATAACTTTTGCCGACACTTAATTTAGGCCTTGTTTTGATAGCTGGGTCCAATATGCCCACTGTGGCTATAAATCAATAGTTTTAATGTAACACTTTAAAACTTTTTATCTTCACGAGTCCAGAACTTGTCTTTGAATCTCCTGTGTGATAAGCTATAAATGTCCAATGTCCAACCTGACATCAGTTGACGACATAATTGTCTGACAACTCGCGTGACTTGTGCCGTAACGTATCACAGCTTATGGCCACAAGAAGGCAATTCTAGCTCGTCTATCCTGTCTCAGCTTGTCAGGACGTAATTGGTTTTGGGTGCCACTAATTCTTCAAGGATTGCACATCACTTGTCTTGTCATCAGCTGTCACGAATCACACCCGGCACTTATCTTTAGCACCACGCAGATTAAAACTGAGATCATTTTAACCGATAATATCTTCACCTGAGAGAAAAAAGATAGCTCTTATAAGGCTGTTATTTTGATGTCGTTAAATTTTAACGATTTAGTTAGCATGTTTGGCTTTCAGTCTGATATCTAATCTGTCGAGCCGACGTCGGCCGAACTCCTGGGCTCCGCCTATTTGCAAATTATGGGTGTCAAGATTTCACCCAATAGTCTCAAGGTCAAAGGTCGCAGAGACCGTGCCATCCGGTGCGAGAGGGGTGGACGCTGGAGCGGCCATTAGACTCATAGTTACTAGAGGTCGCTGAAAGCAAGCGATTGTTGGCTCCGTGCAGGATTTGACTGGCCATTGTCCCTGGGTCTCTGCCACTGGATGGGCGGATCAGGGGATGTCACCCGGGGATTAGGAGCCCATGGTAATTATATGGAGTCATACTCTACACCATCCGCTAAACATATCAAGAACCATTTCAGCCAGGTAGAATAGCGCGGTGCATTTTAATGAGGATGCAAAAATTGTCCTGGTAGGGACGGCGGAAGTGGTGGGATTGTATCCTTCCGCTTGACCCCTTCCATCCACCCTTTTATCCCACCCATCCTTTTTTACCCACCCATTCCCTTTTCTCCCACATACTCCCTTTTCTCACACACATTCCCTTTTCTCCCACATACTCCCTTTTCTCCCACATACTCCCTTTTCTCCCACATACTCCCTTTTCTCCCACATACTCCATACTCCCTTTTCTCCCACATACTCCCTTTTCTCCCACCCATTCCTTTTTCTCACACACATTCCCTTGTCTCATACACATTCCCTTTTCTCATGCACATTCCCTTCTCTCCCACACCTTCGGTTTTCTCCCACATATTCCCTTTTCTCCTACCCATTCCCTTTCTCCCCTTTTCTCCCACACATTCCTCCCACACATTCCCTTTTCTCCCACACATTCCCTTTTTTCCCACACATTCCCTTTTCTCCCTTTTCTCCCGAACATTCCCTTTTCTCTAAAACATTCTCTTTTCTCCCATTCTTCCACACATTCCCTTTTCTCCCACACACTCCCTTTTCTCCCACTTACCCGTACGAGAGGTGTGATTGTGATGACAGCTTCAAGAGAGAAAATGTTGACTGCGCCCCCCCCCCCCCCCCCCGAAGAAGGTCTACCGCCCCCACGAACGAAATGGAATTTATATAGAAAATATATACTTTTGAAAGTGTCCTTCCCCCCCCCCCCCCCCCCGGAAATTGTTGTCCGGCCCCCCCCCCCCCCCCCCCACCCGAAAATTTCAAGTGCACCCCCGGAGAAAAAAGTCTGGAAAAAACACTGCAGCTAATCATCTTCAAATTATAAGCATACATATTCTTGAATTTCTAAACTTTCGGTATGATAAGTTTTACAAAACACTAGACAATATAATTTATGTTCGATCAGTGGCGGGTGATTGAAAGCTATGATAGAGCTTTAATTATATTTACGTACGGACAGTTTAAATGCATACTCTGGATACTGTAGAATTGCTTAGTTCCTCTTGTCATTATTTCTCCTTTGTCTCCCCCCCCCCCCCTCAAAGCGCTTGGCTATGTGTGTGTGTGGGGGGGGGGCTTATTTCCTCTTGTCTTTCCTAACCTCTGCGTGTGGTGACCAGAGCACGCAGGTACCCCCACGATTAAATGAAACCCTACTCTTGTAGTGACTTACTCAGTGGGGGCCTCTTTTGGCCAGGTCCTTTGATGAAAATATGACACTATTTGCTTGGCTAAATTAAATTCCGCCGCATTTCAATGATCTGCTCATACAAAGTATTGAGGCCTTGTTTATCCCTAGTAACTTGCTATACAGACGTTTTTATTGTCAATGCATGCTCTAAGATATTAAAGGAATTCTCATTGATAACAGACTTTTTTCTTAGCAATGTTTATTTGATATTCTTAACTTTTAATAGAAAGTTGATATATAAATATTTATCTTCACCAATATTTTATTAGTGTTTGTTTTGGGGTACGTTTATCTCGTAAACGTGTATTTTTAAACAATAGTTGTCACTGGTACGTTATGGGATGGTGTGGTAGGTGGGTAGAGCACACGATTGCCTACCTGAATGTTCGGGGATGCTTAACTCGTGTACCTAGAACGTCTCGCGTCCATTCGGTTCTGGTGGGTACCTGACTCACTGAGTCCACCCAGTTCTGGTGGGTACCTGACTCATTGCCCACCCAGTTCTGGTGGGTACCTGACTCATTGCCCACCCAGTTCTGGTGGGTACCTGACTCATCAATTCCACCCAGTTCTGGTGGGTACCTGACTCATTGCCCACCCAGTTCTGATGGGTACCTGACTCATCAATTCCACCCAGTTCTGGTGGGTACCTGACTCACTGTCCACCCAGTTCTGGTGGGTACCTGATTCACTGAGTCCACCCAGTTCTGGTGGGTACCTGGCTCACTGTCCACCCAGTTCTGATGGGTACCTGACTCATCAATTCCACCCAGTTCTGGTGGGTACCTGACTCACAGTCCACCCAGTTCTGGTGGGTACCTGACTCATTGCCCACCCAGTTCTGGTGGGTACCTGATTCACTGAGTCCACCCAGTTCTGGTGGGTACCTGACTCACTGTCCACCCAGTTCTGATGGGTACCTGACTCACTGAGTCCACCCAGTTCTGGTGGGTACCTGACTCACTGAGTCCACCCAGTTCTGGTGGGTACCTGACTCATTGCCCACCCAGTTCTGGTGGGTACCTGACTCATTGTCCACCCAGTTCTGATGGGTACCTGACTCATCAACTCCACCCAGTTCTGGTGGGTACCTGACTCACTGTCCACCCAGTTCTGGTGGGTACCTGATTCACTGAGTCCACCCAGTTCTGGTGGGTACCTGACTCACTGTCCACCCAGTTCTGATGGGTACCTGACTCACTGAGTCCATTCAGTTCTGGTGGGTACCTGACTCAATGAGTCCACCCAGTTCTGGTGGGTACCTGACTCACTGAGTCCACCCAGTTCTGGTGGGTACCTGACTCACTGTCCACCCAGTTCTGATGGGTACCTGACTCAATGAGTCCACCCAGTTCTGGTGGGTACCTGACTCACTGTCCACCCAGATCTGATGGCCACCTGACTGACGTTAGGGAATTTAAAGGCCGGTGACAACACTATCACTATATATGACGCCGAGGTCACAGAGACATGCGAACTCGACTTCACTTGTCCAATGAATCGCGAGGTACGAAATGGTAACTGAACTACTTTTACTTCCATTAATATCACATTTATAATATTCTGTTTATATTGTTTTTATTTTCTAACCTTCACGTTACTTAAACAGCGTGAGTGTGAATACAATGGCCAACATTCCATTGGATTGATACGACATTTTGTGAAATGTATCTGTTGTCTAATCATACTTCCCTGTCAGGCAGAACCAACACAGGGGACAATCCAGCCTCAAGAAGCTGTTTTCTCTGTATACAACCTGCCTAGCTTGTGATAATGTCAAGTCAAATAGGATTTATTGACAGCAAATATTTTGGCTAGCCCCCACTACACCAGAGCATGTTTATATCCTCCGGCTTTCCTCCTGTAATTGTGGTTTACACACGATGTCATTCAGCCCACGACAACAAAATCAGACATTTGATGTGTAGTGTGGGCATGCCAGTCGTGTGTATGTGTTACACATCATGCTGCATATTTTCCTAGTCTAAATGTGTTGCAGCGTGTTACATATGACACATTCTCGGATTTATTTTGTCACGGCCGAACATATAATTAAGCTTGGTTGCTAGACTTTTGCATGTAGCAATGTTAGACTGTTGTATGTCACATGTAGCCAATTATATGTAACAAAATTAGACTGTTGTATGGAACATGGTTAGCCATTTGCATGTAACAAGGTTAGACTGTTACATGTAACGGTGTTAATCTACTACGTGTGAAACTATTATTCTGGTAGCTAAAAAAATTGGCCACTGTCCTATAGTTGTATCTTGTCCAAGAATGTCCGCTAACTAAAAGCAAAACATGCTCAAGTTAAGCTCATCAACTCCCAAAAGATATATGATGGAATGTCATGCAAAAAACTTGCTGTATTTAATACAAACTTTTCGTCGTGAACTGCTAAAAACGATTTAACTATCAGATGCAACCTAAAGAATAATTTTTTTGGTCTACCTTTAATTTACCATTAATTTAGAGCGTGAGTTAAACACGTATCTATTTAAAAACAATGATGACTATAGAAATGTATCAACTCCCTAGGTAGGTTAAAACAATGAAGACTACAGAAATGTATCAACTCCCTAGGTAGGTTAAAACAAAGACTACAGAAATGTATCAACTCTCTAGGTAGGTTAAAACAATGAAGACTACAGAAATGTATCAACTCCCTAGGTAGGTTAAAACAATGAAGACTACAGAAATGTATCAACTCCCTAGGTAGGTTAAAACAATGAAGACTACAGAAATGTACCAACTCCCTAGGTAGGTTAAAACAAAGACTACAGAAATGTATCAACTCCCTAGGTAGGTTAAAACAATGAAGACTACAGAAATGTACCAACTCCCTAGGTAGGTTAAAACAATGAAGACTACAGAAATGTATCAACTCCCTAGGTAGGTTAAAACAAAGACTACAGAAATGTATCAACTCCCTAGGTAGGTTAAAACAAAGACTACAGAAATGTATCAACTCCCTAGGTAGGTTAAAACAAAGACTACAGAAATGTATCAACTCCCTAGGTAGGTTAAAACAAAGACTACAGAAATGTATCAACTCCCTAGGTAGGTTAAAACAAAGACTACAGAAATGTATCAACTCCCTAGGTAGGTTAAAACAATGGGGACTACAGAAATGTATCAACTCCCTAGGTAGGTTAAAACAATGAAGACTACAGAAATGTACCAACTCCCTAGGTAGGTTAAAACAAAGACTACAGAAATGTATCAACTCCCTAGGTAGGTTAAAACAATGAAGACTACAGAAATGTATCAACTCCCTAGGTAGGTTAAAACAATGAAGACTACAGAAATGTATCAACTCCCTAGGTAGGTTAAAACAAAGACTACAGAAATGTATCAACTCCCTAGGTAGGTTAAAACAATGAAGACTACAGAAATGTATCAACTCCCTAGGTAGGTTAAAACAATGAGGACTACAGAAATGTACCAACTCCCTAGGTAGGTTAAAACAATGGGGACTACAGAAATGTATCAACTCCCTAGGTAGGTTAAAACAACGAAGACTACAGAAATGTACCAACTCCCTAGGTAGGTTAAAACAAAGACTACAGAAATGTATCAACTCCCTAGGTAGGTTAAAACAATGAAGACTACAGAAATGTATCAACTCCCTAGGTAGGTTAAAACAAAGACTACAGAAATGTATCAACTCCCTAGGTAGGTTAAAACAATGAAGACTACAGAAATGTATCAACTCCCTAGGTAGGTTAAAACAATGGGGACTACAGAAATGTATCAACTCCCTAGGTAGGTTAAAACAATGTAGACTACAGAACCGTATGACTGTTATCTGCTGTGATCAAGAGCATGAATGAAAACAAAAGAATGTCACTTAAGTTTTATGGGACATGCGGCATGTGGCACATCATTCTAAGCTGTTGATTTATTGGACTAACTTAATGAGACGGTTTAAATCTTTGCCTTCATTCAGTGAATACATGTCCATGATACGTGCCGTCAAATGTTTCATTTAGCTCTATGTCAGCAGGTTGGACGCTGTTGGCTGTCGTGACTTGAAGACCCCACCCCCCCGCACTAAAAGAATGCCCGCCCCCTAAATAATGCCCCCCTCCCACTAAAATAATGCCCCCCTCCCACTAGAAGAATGCCCTTATTTAGAGGAACCCCCAACCTAGGAGAGGCCCCATCTAGGAGAACCAAAACAGACCGACTAGAACACAAGTTTGTAAACCGATCCTTTCATCTTTTCCTACGACTGGCCTAGAGAGCACTTTTATGATCTCTAAATGTCGCTAAAACTCAATGGTAGAGTTTCTAATGTTAAGATTTCTTTACAAGTTCACTGATACATTTCTTCTATTGATCTCTTGTATTTTGTCCTGATCTGGTTCGCCCTAGAACTTAATGTATCTCGCCAAGTGAATGTATTTCTCTAAATGAAATGTATTTCGTCTGATGAATGTATTTCTCTATGTGTATTTCTCGATACTAACATGCTGACATCTACATGTATTTTACCGAGAGATTCACTTTTCTAACATACGGACATCTACACAAGTTCCACACATTACTTGTTGAAACCTTCTGCGCCCTGAGCCTAGATATTAATAAAGTTGACCCATGCTTCTTTAACAAAGTTGACCCATGCTTCTTTAATAAAGTTGACGCATGCTTCTTTAATAAAGTTGACCCATGCTTCTTTAATAAAGTTGACCCATGCTTCTTTAATAAAGTTGACCCATGCTTCTTTAATAAAGTTGACGCATGCTTCTTTAATAAAGTTGACCCATGCTTCTTTAATAAAGTTGACGCATGCTTCTTTAATAAAGTTGACGCATGGTTCTTTAATAAAGTTGACGCATGGTTCTTTAATAAAGTTGACTCATGCTTCTTTAATAAAGTTGACGCATGCTTCTTTAATAAAGTTGACGCATGCTTCTTTAATAAAGTTGACCCATGCTTCCTTATAATGCTGGTTGACAGAGTATATCTGCCCACAAGTCTGAATGAGATTGAAGCCGTCTCAGACTTAGTGACATTCTTAATTGAATGTGCTGCTGGTGTACCCTATCGTATATCCTTCCATAGATGGACGGTGACTGTAATTTCTTCATCCAATTTTTCCCACAAAGATAAGACTCCTGTCCTGACAGTGGCCATTAGGTCTAAGTGTACTCTATAAATCAACACAATTAAGCCAGATTGGTACTGCAGTGTAAGGACGCAATTGTCGCAATTTTCTCCGAAAGGATCTATACCACATGGATAGCTAATCATTGGTTTACAATGGCATCAAAGGAGCGGGCCAGTCTTTGATGTCGGTGGAACAAACCGATTCGCCCATGTGAATTATGATCAGCTTGTTTGCCATGTTGTAAAACGGCCACCGCCGTATTCGCATCGACTCGGTATCGATAAAGTTGTTAAATGAGAACTGATACGGCCCACGCCTTATGTGGGCACCTATCAACTGATACGGCCCACGCCTTATGAAGCCATCTATAAGGCAAATATTGTTGATGCTCTTTTAGTTTGAACCTCGAAGACGGAGAGTAGTTCGCGGCAAAATTAAAGAAAAGGAACTTATCGGCTTGTGGTTTTTGAGTAAATACTAAAACTTCATTGTTCGTGTGTAGTCTCCCATTCATAAATCGTTTGTTCCGATTTACCCACTTTTCTTGTTGTTACGGTTTCGTTGACCTTGGCAAATCCACTTTCCTTTTGTAGTTGTAAGTTTTACAGTGGCGTGTTTGACAATTCTTGCGAATGTTCGGGATATCAGCAGTAGGGAGCAGTAGTGTGACGGGTCAGTTGTAGGTTAGATTAGTAGACTATATGTGGTGCTGTCGTGTCTATGTCGGGATGTCATATGTAGGGAGCAGTAGTAAAGCCATGTCTAGCCTCAGATAAAAGTAGACTATATGTGGTGCTGTCGTGTCTATGTCGGGATGTCATATGTAGGGAGCAGTAGTAAAGCCATGTCTAGCCTCAGATAAAAGTAGGCTATATGTGCTGCTGTCGTGTCTATGTCGGGATGTCATATGTAGGGAGCAGTAGTAAAGCCATGTCTAGCCTCAGATAAAAGTAGGCTATATGTGCTGCTGTCGTGTCTATGTCGGGATGTCATATGTAGGGAGCAGTAGTAAAGCCATGTATAGCCTCAGATAAAAGTAGACTATATGTGGTGCTGTCGTGTCTATGTCGGGATGTCATATGTAGGGAGCAGTAGTAAAGCCATGTCTAGCCTCAGATAAAAGTAGGCTATATGTGCTGCTGTCGTGTCTATGTCGGGATGTCATATGTAGGGAGCAGTAGTAAAGCCATGTCTAGCCTGAGATAAAAGTAGACTATATGTGGTGCTGTCGTGTCTATTCCAAGGCGAGATATATTTAATGTAGTTTCATATATAGGTTTAGCAGTCATCATTGTAACATTCACCTCAATGACGGAAGTTGTTCCAGAAAGAAGCAATGGTCTTTCTCTATTTGAAAAAATATGCCCGATTTAATATTAGGCTTGGCCTTCCCATTTGTACTAATCGAAAAAGGAATATTTGAAAACTAACGGCGTACAATTTTTATTCTCTAGTTTTCTTGCATGAATCCACATACCAATAGAGACCTGAGTATTTGGAACAGCCCATTGTATTCTGTGCTCGAGCAAATATTTATTGGTGTAAAATCTACTGCAGGCATTGTACATAGAGCTGTACACCACTGTGAAGTAAATACGGACATAAGTTGGTACAATAAGAGTACAATAAGGCCTACTAAAATACACAACTTACCATACATTTTCTCTTAAAAACTCAGCCTCCCATCCTTTAGGCTAATTTACTATTTATATTAAAATATAGAAGTCGCTTCAAAAAATATGATTTGCTTCTATGATTAACCAATCTAAAATGTAATAAATCTTTTCGTCGAGAAGAACGTTTCGAAAGGTTAAAATATTTTCCTGAAGTAAAGAAAAGTATTTTTAACGAAGTAATTATCAACGTCATGTTTAAGTAATATAATAGCTTAACGATGTTATTAACTATTTCAATAAACGAATTTATTTAAAATTGAATTATCGCGATGTTCTATTTCAAAAGATTGACTGTCAAATAAACCCATTTAAAAAGCTTCGATTACTTTTTTTTAAACAAGCAAAAATCTTCCGATAGTCCTAGTCTAGAGTAGCACTAAAAAGTTAGAATCTGTTTAACTTGAATCAAACAAAAAGAACCCAAACACCATCCTAAATCACCACTGATCTACGCCGGTTGTTGCAGTGTGTTGTATAGCTAGCAGTAGGGATCAGGTAGATCTAAAGGTAACTGGTCTATTGTTGCGCTTTAGAAAACACGGAGCTTTTACACTATTAGGAGACGGACTTTCAATGAGCTTTCACTAGCTAGTCCTTTGAAAGTCAGTAATCGATCCTTAAACCTTCACAAGTCATTTAAATTGTACATAGCCTAATTGTAAACAGATGTATCAATTGATATTAACTTAGTATATAAGTCAAAGATTCAATAACCGATGGCGGATCAACAGAAAAACCTTGGTTGCATGTAGCCCCATGTTAGCATGGACTTTTAAAGTAACAGTGTAATGTCTGGTATCGTAGCCAGCGGCTCTCGGTTTATTTCAGCGGAAATGTTGTCTCGTCCTTGTGACCTTTGAAGTGTTACTCCATCTTTCCTGGTCGTGGAGGGACGTACAGGTCACGTGTGGTCCTGCTCACTAGGCCCGTGTCTCTGGTCGTGTCTAGCCAGGCCATTCGTCGATTGTTAGTGCCTTGTTTTGTTTGGGTTCAAATCCTATTGGCTCACTTAAAGAGATCCGATATTTAATGCACCAAAACATGATTTTGTTCCTTTCTTTTTCCGAGTAGCCTTAAATAATAAAAAGTTAGTTAAATTAAAGCTGAATTTTTATTTTTAAATAAGCAAATGTTTTGACTTTGGTCACATTTTTATTTAAAGACACCAAACTAACTAATAACAAAATTTAGACCAAACTAACCAAAGACAAAATGTAGACCAAACTAACCAAAGACCTTTAATTTGTTTCATAGGTCCCTTCCTCTTATCCTGTTAGCCAATATGCTATTTTTAACATCAGCAGGCACAGATATGGCTTGTTGGCTGTCTGTTAAAGGGAGAATACCCGTCAGACGAGAATACCTCTCATTTCATTTCATGTTTTTTGTATTGTTACGGAAAATATTGTATTGTCAGTTCAATGTATTTACTTTAGTTCATATTTTGGTGAATACAAAACGGAATAATTGTACTGACTGACATTGATTCAAGCGTGAAAGTTCTCTCCGGTTCGCTAGTTTTAGATTTCTCAGATTTCTTTTCATCGGATTTTCGACGGATTTTTGACGAATTCCTACTACGCTTTGTAAGACTGGATTAATTAATTTAAATATTTAGCTGTGTATAAATATGTTTTTACCCTATATTTGTTTCTTCCATTTAGTTGAGTATAAAGTTGTCAGCCTTAAAACTAATATATTTCGTTTCTACTATTTAGTTGAGTATAAAGTTCATTGTCACCCATAAAACTGATGTTTTCTTTCTACTGTTTAGTTGAGTATAAAGTTGATTATCACCCATTAAACTGATGTATTGAGTTGAGTATAAAGTTGATTATCACCCATTAAACCGATGTATTTAGTTGAGTATAAAGTTGATTGCCACCCTTACAACTGATAAATTTAGTTTCTACCATTTAGTTGTCACCCATCTAACGTTGTACCATTTGTGTGTTCTGCAGTCAGTCAAGAGCAACATGATCACGGACTGCAAGTGCCACGGCGTGTCGGGTTCCTGTACCGTCAAGACGTGCTGGACCACCCTCCCGCCGTTTCGGGCTATTGGAGACGCTCTACGCAAACGTTACAAAAAGGCCAAACTCGTCGTCCCTTATCTGGGCGGCCGGACACGAAGACCTATCTCACTTTTTCTCAAACGGTCCAAACGGCCTCACCGGAAGCCCCGGCGTAGCCATCTTGTCTACCTGGACAAGTCCCCCAACTACTGTGATCACGACGAATCCACCGGCTCCCTGGGGACCATCGGCCGCTCGTGTAACCGGACCTCCAAGGGCCCCGACGGGTGCGACTTGATGTGCTGTGGGCGGGGCTACAACACGCACCAGTACGTGCGCGTCTGGCAGTGCCACTGCAAGTTTTTCTGGTGCTGTCGTGTCGATTGTGCTAAGTGTCAGAACAGGACTGAGCTGTACACGTGTAAATAGCTGGCAACCAGCACCATCACTACCACCGTGATCAGATACAACAGCCACCATCAGCACCACCGATAATAGACGACATCTACCACCAGCAGTGTATAGACTGGACTATATCAACTATTCGAATCAAACTTTAAAGCAATACTTATGCATTGTATGACATAACTTTCACCCCATCAACATTTAGTTGCCAATGTTTGGTTTCTGTATGGTATTTATTGCACGACATATTCAATCGTAAGCATAATCTTTTAATACGATCGTATCGTGTGTTGTTTTACGGCTGCCTTGTAAGCCGTATGTTAGCAGCCATTTAAAATGTGTGTAAACAATCATACATGCTGTCCTGGTAAAAAGCCATGTAAGATGTGTAAGCAGACATGTAAGCTGTCATGTGTTTAAGCTATGTAATCTGCCTTAAGACGCAGTGTAAATCAAAACTTGCCTGTTTTCTTATTTCACGAACTTGCCTGTAACATGACGAATCATTACTGTTGTCTTCACAGACTTACCTGTAACATGACGAATCATGACTGTCTTCACAGACTTACCTGTAACTTGACGAATCATGTTGTCTTCACAGACTTACCTGTAACATGACGAATCATTACTGTTGTCTTCACAGACTTACCTGTAACATGACGAATCATGTTGTCTTCACAGACTTACCTGTAACTTGACGAATCATGTTGTCTTCACAGACTTACCTGTAACATGACGAATCATGACTGTTGTCTTCACAGACTTACCTGTAACATGACGAATCATTACTGTTGTCTTCACAGACTTACCTGTAACATGACGAATCATGACTGTTGTCTTCACAGACTTACCTGTAACTTGACGAATCATGTTGTCTTCACAGACTTACCTGTAACATGACGAATCATGACTGTTGTCTTCACAGACTTACCTGTAACATGACGAATCATGACTGTTGTCTTCACAGACTTACCTGTAACATGACGAATCATGACTGTTGTCTTCACAGACTTACCTGTAACATGACGAATCATGACTGTTGTCTTCACAGACTTACCTGTAACATGACGAATCATGACTGTTGTCTTCACAGACTTACCTGTAACATGACGAATCATGACTGTTGTCTTCACAGACTTACCTGTAACATGACGAATCATGACTGTTGTCTTCACAGACTTACCTGTAACATGACGAATCATGACTGTCTTCACAGACTTACCTGTAACATGACGAATCATGACTGTTGTCTTCACAGACTTACCTGTATCATAACGAATCATGACTGTTGTCTTCACAGACTTACCTGTAACATAACGAATCATGACTGTTGTCTTCACAGACTTACCTGTAACATAACGAATCATGACTGTTGTCTTCACAGACTTACCTGTAACATAACGAATCATGACTGTTGTCTTCACAGACTTACCTGTAACATAACGAATCATGACTGTTGTCTTCACAGACTTACCTGTAACATAACGAATCATGACTGTTATCTTCACAGACTTACCTGTAGCATGACGAATCATGACTGTTATCTTCACAGACTTACCTGTAACATGACGAATCATGTTGTCTTCACAGACTTACCTGTAACATGACGAATCATGTTGTCTTCACAGACTTACCTGTAACATGACGAATCATGTTGTCTTCACAGACTTACCTGTAACATGACGAATCATGTTGTCTTCACAGACTTACCTGTAACATGACGAATCATGTTGTCTTCACAGACTTACCTGTAACATGACGAATCATGTTGTCTTCACAGACTTACCTGTAACATAACGAATCATGACTGTTGTCTTCACAGACTTACCTGTAACATAACGAATCATGACTGTTGTCTTCACAGACTTACCTGTAACATGACGAATCATGACTGTTGTTTTCACAGACTTACCTGTAGCATGACGAATCATGACTGTTGTCTTCACAGACTTACCTGTAACATAACGAATCATGACTGTTGTCTTCACAGACTTACCTGTAACATGACGAATCATGACTGTTGTTTTCACAGACTTACCTGTAACATGACGAATCATGACTGTTGTTTACTACAAGGCACCACATAAAAATCTGTGGGTTTATCACAGTAGTTCTTGAACTAAGTGCCACTATACACTAACCAGGCATGCAAAGATAACATACAACCTATGTATAATTTTTTTATATGTGCGCAGATGTTTTTCTTTTAGTTTTCATATAAATACACACTGTACAGCAATATATAATCTGTGAATGTGTGTAATTGAGATCAATTTGAGGTGTATTTGAAATGAGCACAAGATGAAGATGTAACATGTACCTATGCATTTAAACGTATTTAATTATGTGTGTACTGTGTCTTCACCCGCCGACTGTATGTAAGAGTTATGTCTGCTATCATTGGCTACTCCATCAACATAATCTCGTCTATTATGCTGAGCTCTGTATTTCGCTGAGTCAAAGCTTGACACGCACATTTGATTTACAAACTGATGGAGTGTTTTAAAAACTGACAACTGTTTTTTTTTTCACCCAATATTTAATGTGCGGGTTAGTTGAATGAATGGGATCCACGGGGTGTGAAGTTGTCCTGTGCTCGCGAGACTCAATGTGTGGTACAACCAGTCACGGTGAGGCTCCTCCAGCACCTTGCATGCCAGCCCCGACACAAAGACAAGACACCACCACCATCTTGTGCCAGCCGCGTCATTGGGAGTCGAGACAAAGAGACGCCACTTCTCCACCCAGCGTGGGGTAAGCTTCACGTCAGCTGGTATCTCCCAGGTCAAACGGTGCCGTTCTACATTCAATCACACTCAATTATAGGCAAAGAATGGCTAGCAAAAGTAAACGTTGGCTGGAGGCGTTAAGAGATCCGCGCTTCCCTCCGGCACATTGAAATCTTTCCTTTCTCCTGCACAGCAAGAGCTCCTCAATAGGCAGGCTCGCATCTCCTCCTATATATATATATATATATATATATATATATATATATATATATATATATATATATATATATATATATATATATATATATATGTAGGATCATAATCCCTGTATAGAAAATTCTAGCCAGTCACTGCATGTTTATTAATGATAAATGGTCATTATTTATGTATCGTGAATGTTGAAAAAGCAGAATCGATTGAGAGTAATAGCGTTGCTTGGGGGACGGCATTTCGGTGGTAATAGTAGATTTACTAAAAACTAGCTTTGGATCGCTTGGTACCTGTAGTCATCTGTGATGGTGTGGTGATTGTATCAAGAAAGTCACAGAAAAAAAAAAAAACACAGGAAGAAAAACACAGAAAAAAAGTCACAGGAAACAAAAATCACAGGAAAAAAAACACACAAAATAAACCGGGAGTGATGTCCCCTAAACTTTCTCGAATATTCTTATATAACTTGGAATATAGACATGATTTTTAATTACTTAAACTTTTAAAAATAGAATAGAATCTCATAGAAAAAAAGAATCGCGCACCAAGTGAACGCCAAAACAAAATGTGCATAATAGTGAGCAATATTATTAGTACTTTATACATTTACATGCGTTTTTTGAGAAATCGGAAATAGCGTAAATTAGTACTTCCGGTCAACGGAAATTACTCACAATTTGACAGAAGGTAGAGAATTAGATCTTTTACTTACATGTGAAATTTCATTGATCTATCTGAAATAGTACTCAAGTTATAGGCTTTTGAAATTTCGTTTATAGTTAACACTTCTAAAGCCCACTTAACTAATTTCATTATATAAGTTGAGGTTGCTGTGTAAATTACGTTATAGAATTTTTACGTAGTGGTGTTATAAACAATAATTCTATTAAAGTTTATAAATATGCTACAAAAAAAATCCACATCAATAAGCACTGAAAATTTTACAATTCTTAATATTTAAAATCAAATTATTTATTAAAAGATTTTTGTGACTTTTTTCTGTGACTTTTTTTTCCGTTTACCGGTGTGGTACCGTTTGGATGGTATGAAACTTCACACAACAAATTAATTTAGTTGTCTGTTTCTCTTATGTTTGAAACCATTTGACAATTATCCACCATGCTAAAATTGCGTAGACAACTTATTTTGGGATGACCACTAGACCACTGGATAAGACCACTAGACAGACCACTAGATAGACCATTGGATAAGACCACTAGATAGACCACTGGATAAGACCACTGGATAGACCACTGGATAAGACCACTAGACAGACCACTGGATTAGACCACTGGATTAGACCACTGGATAAGACCACTGGATAGACCACTAGATAGACCACTGAATAAGACCACTGGATAGACCACTGGATAAGACCACTAGACAGACCACTGGATAAGACCACTAGACAAACCACTAGACAGACCACTGGATAGACCACTGGATAAGACCAGCTGTTGAAGGACTATTACATTATCTGCCTCTGCATAAATATCTGAATTTTTCTGTTTTTCTCTATATGCAACGGGTCTAGACATGCACCGACCTTATTCAACTGCACAATGCAATGCTACAATAGTTTGTTTCTTGCAGTCTTAAAGTAAATGGTTTTTATGAAGATGTATAGGAGGTTAACTGACGTTTATTCGCTGGATACGTTCCTTCAACATTTTTCTTTTTTTTTTTTAAATATAATATTTAATGTCAATGTACAATTATATGTCATTGTAAAATTGAATGTCAAGATTAAACCGAATGTCAATGTAAAATTGAATGTCAAGATTAAACCGAATGTCATTGTAAAATTGAATGTCAAGATTAAACCGAATGTCAATGTAAAATTGAATGTTAAGATTAAACTGAATGTATAACCATCAAGAAAACTGTTGCTTTATTTTTAACATTTTAAGATACTTTAGCAGACGGCTGAACTCCTGAAGGACATGTATTGAGTGGGGGAGTCTTGTGATTGGATCAACTCTTACGTATAAAAACTCATGTTCGACCTAAACAATTTTTGACATTTTTTTTTCGACGGTAGAGGACAGTTCTCTTAGTCCTGACGACACAAACCACCTGTCCTGCTCATATAAATAACGCCCCCCCCCCCCCAGCTACCACAACTAACGACTTTGTTGTTTTAATGTTGTATAGTTTTCTAAGTGAAGCTCTAGTTATAAGTGTAGCACAGATTGTAGGAAAAAAAGTCACAGGAAAAAAAAACACAGGAAAAAAAAACACAGAAAAAAAGTCACAGGAAAAAAAGTCACAGGAAAAAAAGTCACAGGAAAAAAAGTCACAAATATATATTTGCATGATATTTGTTAATACTTTTATGTATTAATATTTAGAGAGTGCAAATTAACTTAGGATTAATTAAATTTAATGTAATGTGTGTAGGCTGTATACGCATGGGAATTTTTATAATTCATCTAAAATTATTTATTATGAAGTATGTAGATTGTAATTATTTTAAACTTAAGATTAGTAGCATTTAATAGAATGCTCCAAAGTCCACGTTTTTCATCTTGTTTTTTTTTAAATACCAATATTAAATTACCGTGAAATGTTAAGTTCATCTGACTTGCTGCCCTCAACTCATGTCAACAATAGTTATGTTTAGTTCAACCACCTTTACTGCCCACATTTATCACGCTCATTACATAACAAAACTTAGGATCAAAACAGAAAGCCGACAAGGTTCAAAGGCTGTAATTGACACTTAACGTCAACAACACACAATATGTTCGGACAATCCCTACTGAGGAGAGGCCGACCAGAGAATAGCCTACGGCAAAATGTGCCTAAATTTCTTTTATAATTAACTTTTCTACCGCGTATTTAACTAAATACGTAACAAAAGTTGAGATTGTTGTGTTAATTATCTTAGAGTATTTTTACTTACAATTGTTATACATCATAATGCTTTTAACGTCTATAAACAATTTATGCTATAAAAAAATACAGCCCACAACAACAAACATACACAATTTTACAATTCTTAACAAATTAATAAAAATATTTCTAAAAAGATTTTTGTGACTTTTTTTCTGTGACTTTATTTCTGTGACTTTTTTTCCGATAAAATTTTTCCACTGTGACTTTTTTTCTGTGACTTTTTTTCCTAGCAAAAACTGTGACTTTTTTTCTGTGTTTTTTTTTTCCTGTGACTTTTTTTGATACGTCTAGCACCCGTTACAAGCGTAGCCCCAATGATAAGTGTAGCACCTGTTACAAGTGAAGCTCTAGTTATAAGACTAGCACCTGTTATAAGACTAGCACCTGTTATAAGTCTAGCACCTGTTATAAGTGATAGCACCTGTTATAAGACTAGCACCTGTTATAAGTGATAGCACCTCTGGAAACTTTGCTACCATACGAATGTGTCTCTAGACCTCGGCCAACATGTAAAGGTAGTTTAGTACCTAGAGAATTCTAAAAGAACCCAAAACGTTATAAACAAAATTGGAAATTAACTTCGAATCGTAGATCAAACATTTACATCATCAAAACATCAAGAAACTGATTTAAAATAAATACAAAATTTATTTTACCGGCTCCATTAAATAAACTGAAGTTAATTTTGCGAAGTGTTGATTTTTGTCTATGTTGAAACTCTGAAGAAAGCATTGAAATGCATAAATCTAACGATCTGTTTTAGTCGCGATATTCTTAAAGTTTAGTCTGCTTTGGGTTTTTTTTCTTCATAACCACCTCTATAATGTAAACAGTGCGCTGAAGTAAAATACGAAAATAAATTTCGCTGTAAAAATGTGACTGCCGCCTCCCATAGAAGCTCCTCTTATGGGGTGTTGTGCAATGATTGCTGGATTTTCAAAAGCTTAAAAGATTGAGCGAGCCACGGGGGTATCAGGAGGAAGACCTGGGGTATTACCTGGGCTGTAAAGCTGCAGTTAAAACCCAATATGTTTTTAAATTCAGTTCGAGCTGAAGGATGGCGGCGTGCTAGCAGTTTAAGACCGCACCGGACGGGGTATAAAAAATTTTTCTGGCCACCGTGACACGTCACAAAACGTTCTTACCCAGAGGTGGCCAAGTCTCACGCCTCTGTCTCGGGGCCACCAATAAATGGCCAACATGCTCCACTGTACCTGATGCTCGTGTTCGTTTCCCTGACGTCTGCTGGTGCGTGTCACCCCACCCATACACCTACATGACGTGTGATGGAGGGTGACACCCCCACCTCGACATGACACCCCCATCTGACACCGCTCCTGTTGGAGGGCTCCCCTGAATGAATTAGTGCTACAGGAAAGTTTAATTTGTCGGCCAATCACCGCCCGAGCCGGAGGGCCGTCGATCGGTTGATTGGTGACATTTATGTCACGTGCCCTGCCAGCACCGGCACCTAGGTGTGGGTCGTTAGTTACACGGACCCCGGGGTGAAGGTCGAAAGTTAAACTTGCCCGACCCGGAGATAGCAGGGGCGTCAAGTGCCAACCTAGGCGGTACATTTCTTGCCAACAGCCGGCTGATTTCCCTAGTGTTCCATCTCTCCTCCGTGGGTGAGGTCTCTACCGCCCCCCCCCCCCCCCGGTCCGCCCCGCCCCAGCCGTGGGTGAGGTCTCTGCCACCCCCCTCCCCCAGTCCTGCCCACCTCAGCCGTGAGTGAGGTCTCTAAACCCCCACCCCCTCCCCCGGCCGTGAGTGAGGTCTCTGCCACCCCCACCTCGGCCTGCCTGGACCAGGGTCAGCACGGTGTACTCCATGACCTCCCGGACTGCTACAGGTTCCTGTCTCCAGCTGAGCCGATACGTCAAGGTCACGCCTGATTGGTGACAGGAAAAATGGGCTTTAAATAAACTCGCGGACAAAGATGTATTAATTGTATTGATCACGTGACTCGATGTGTTGATCACGTGACTCGATGTGTTGATCACGTGACTCGATGTGTTGATCTCTGAGGATGTGTTGAGGAAGTGCTGGATCCAGTCAATACCTGAGACATCTCTAATTACCTATGTGCTAAGGTCAGGAACGTCTATGGTCAAACTTGTGCCACTGCTAGGGTTGAGACAAGGTCCAACATACTCGGGTGGTCTGAAACAACTGACATGGAAGACACAATGTCCGAGTGGCCGGTCCAGCTGGATTCTACAGTAGGAAATTTGTTAACCTATTTTCGATAGAAATTTGTTGTTTGAAAATAGTTCGCATGATTTATTTTCAATGGTGATATTTGATTTGCAGCTGAATACAAAATAATACTTACATGACAAACATACGCACACACACAGAGATATACACACTGGCACAAACGAGAAAAACATCCACACAAACACACACACACACGATCAACCCACTCACACGCCGACAAAGGACCGTAACTCCCGGGTACCTGCCTGAGTTTGCCGACTGTCTGCCCTGTAATGCCCTGGACAAACGGATGGCGACACACACCCTACCCTCGTGCGGACCAAACGTGATCTTTCCATCACGACATAGCTCCGGACGGACCCGCCCTAATCCTTGATCTCTTCAAACGTCCGGGGTATGGGGGAGGGGGTGGGGGAGTACTCACGGGGGCCCCGGGCAGTGTACCCGCCGCGCCACCGCCAGCAAGTCAAAGAGAGATTACTCTCCTCCTTAAGCCGGTAAACATCCACCTCTTAAATATTAAACAAATAGATGACTCCGAGTGTTTAAAAGAAATCAGATAGTTCAAAAAAAATTCTTCAATCGCGGTTAGGTAAAAAAATACATCTGGTAAAAAAAAACGAAAAGCGAGAAGTATGTCAGAAGAGGTATGTTAAATAACATATCTTTATCGTCGGGCGTCTTATGTCTATAAATATTGCGGCGCTCAAATTGGGGGGTGTCATCTGAAAAGTTTGTGATGGGCTCGGATTTCCGCCCGTCACTAGACCGGCCATTGTGCGGGAAGGCGCGACGTCGGCCTAGTTGGGGCGGCCGCACCAGACAGAGAGTATATTTACGTCACGTGACTCAATCTTACCACGGACATGCGCATTGAGGGACATCTACCAGCGGTAACAGGACAACCCTAAGACAGAGACCGGTTTTTGTGTCTGCGGGAAAATTAAGACCCATTGCAGCGGTGTTTGTGTGATTGGTTGGGTAAACACGAGGCCCTTTACGGCCAGCCGGAGTTAGATGCGATTAGACGAGGTCTATTGACAGGCGAATCTGTGGTCTCTCTAGACAAGACGGTGACCGGAGAATGTTCTAGATCCACTTCTACAACTCCATGCAACCCGTTGCTCGTGTTTATATGTTACGGTCAAAACAAAATTTTTGTCGAATCGCAAACTGGCCGGCCGAATCGCGAAATATCCAATCGTTTCATTGATTTCGGACTTTGTCCAACTAGTTATTGGAGAATTGGCGATATTGTTACGGGCGATCAGCCAAAGTCGGAATATGAAGCTGACATATTTTGTGTGTTCGTGCATTGTTGAGATGACGACAAGTTGAACAACAGACACCTACACGGAGCTTGAAATTTTTTTAAATTTCAAGATAGTAATAACAGTAGTGATGTCTAGGTCCTTTTTATTTGGGATGTGTGGTGCATGTATTTTTAAGAGTGGCAGAATTATAATAGTTTATGGGGTTAAATCATTACATATGTATCTCTCTATCTTTGTATGTGTAGCTATTTCTGATAGCGCGATAACTTGAGTACCGTTACAGCTAAGTTGATGGAATTTTATATGTAAGTATTAAATCAAATTTGTAATTATGTCAACTTTTTAACGATTTCCGGTAACAGGAAGTGAAACTTATTATACTTTTCGTTTTTCAAAAGCCTATAACTTGAGTACTATTTCAGATAGATAAATGAAATTTCACATGAAAATTCTCTTCCTTTTGCCAATTTTCAGTAATTTACGTACCCCGGAAATAGTACTTTACGCTATTTCCTATTTCTAAAAAAACGCATTTGAATTTATAAATTCCTCACTATTATACACATATTTTTGCCGTTCACTTGGTGCGCAATTATTTTTTTTCTACGAGATTCTACTCTATTTTTAAAAGTTTAAGTAATTAAAAATGGATTTAAAATCATGTATAAATCCCGAGTAGCCATCCCACGTAGTGTTATAAAAAAATATTCGAGAAAGTTTAGGGGAGATCACTCGCGCTTTATTGGTTATTGCTTTCAGACATTGTTCTCTAGGTGGCACTTAAAACATTCTAGATCACTGGATAGGTCTGGTCATCTGTACAGCAGTTTCTTAAATCGTGTACTGAAGATTACATCATTTTTATTTTTATCAATCGTCAACCTAAAACCCAAGGTCTAAAACTTAACAAGAACAAATAACAACGCCATTTACAAACTCCATTAAATAATGATGCGTGGTTTCTGGCTTTTCGCGAAGTGGCCGCTCTTCTGACCTTCGTCACACGCACATACGCACACAAACACGCACTTATCGGAGGTCTATTTATAGACTCTCAAACCGCCCCACCATAACGCCTGAAACTGATTGCTTTACGTCATTTATTGCAGTAACCCCTGTCAAGTGACGTCATCCCTATCCACCGTCTGTAGCGTGTGTACACGTCATAAAATGACGTACGATACCGTCAGGATTTGTTGTGTATTACGTCACTGGCACGTTTATGGCCAGCCATATCATGGACGTGTTTGTAAAGTTGTATGGCAACAAGATGGCGCGCTCAGTCATGTTCATCCAGTTACCCACCCAAAGCCCCCACCCAAAACCCACCCACCCAAAGAGTTGAGCGGGAAAAAGAGAAACAGAAAAACAGTCTCGAAGGAAAAACTTTATCGGGAAAAAGTCACAGAAAAAGTCACAGAAAAAAAGTCACAGAAAAAAGTTACAGAAAAAGTCACAGAAAAAAAGTCACGAAAAATGTTTGAAGAACTATTTAGATTTACTAGTTGATTAAAATGATAGTTATAAAATGTTTGGTGTTTATAAACCTTAAAATCAGTATCATGTTTTAAAATCTGACTTTTGTTTTCGTAAAAAGTAAAAATACTATAAACTAATTTACACAGTAGCATAAAATTGTGGTAAACTTTATGTGCTGGTAGGAGAAACAAGTCACAGGAAAAAAGTCATAGGAAAAAAAGTTACAAATGTGTATTACATGGTATTTGTTAATACTTTTATGTTTTCAGAAAGTGCAAATCAACAAACGATTAAATAAATGTAATGTAAAATATTTAAATATACGTGTGTAGAATGTATTTGTGTGGTAATACACGTAAAAATATTTCGTCTGGAGTGTGTAGGCTTTAATTCTGTTATAGAAATTAATTAAGTAGAATGTTCCAACCTACTCAGTTGTCATCGTGGTTTTAAGATACAAACTTTAAACCAGCGGGAGATGGGAAGAAAACATTTTAAAGACAAAAGTTGAGGTTGCTGTGTAAATCATCTTGTAGTATTTTTAATTATTAATGTTCTAATCCATCATGCTTTTAAATTTTTATAAATATGCAACAACAAAAAACACCACCCACATTAATAATCATCCCAATTTTAACAATTCGTAACAATTAAATCAAAATATTTCTTAGAAAATATTTTTTATTGACATTAGTACTGGGACTTTTTTTTTTGCGATAAAATATTTCATTTGTGACTATTTTCCCCGCAAAAACCGTCGCTTTATTTTTTATTTTTATTAACACGTTTTTCTTAACTCATCTTCGCGTTTGTTTGTTTGTTTGTTGTTAAAATTGACATCGAAAATTAGCCCACTTCTGATTGCTCTAGAGACCTGAAATTTGGCATGCATGCTACTTTCGCCTAACAATTTCAGATGGCGCGCTCAGTCATGTTCATCCATCTACCCAACCAATACCCACCCACCCTAGGCCCACCAAACCAAAGCCCACCCATCCAAAACCCACCAACCCAAATCCCACCCATCCAAAACCGATTGTAGGAAAAAAAGTCACAGGAAAAAAAAACACAGGAAAAAAAAACACAGAAAAAAAGTCACAGGAAAAAAAGTCACAGGAAAAAAAGACACAGGAAAAAAAGTCACAAATATATATTTGCATGATACTTGTTAATACGTTTATGTATTAAATATTCAGAGAGTGCAAATTAACTTAGGATTAATTAAATGTAATGTAATGTGTGTAGGCTGTATACGCATAGGAATTTTTATAATTCATCTAAAAATATTTAGTATGAAGTATGTAGATTGTAATTATTTTAAACTTAAGATTAGTAGCGTTTAATAGAATGCTCCAAAGTCCACGGTTTTAATCCTGTTTTTTTTTAAATACCAACATTAAATTACCGTGAAATGGTAAGTTCGTCTGACTTGCTGCCCTCAACTCATGGCCACAATAGTTATGTTTAGATGTTTAGTTCAACCACCTTTACTGCCCACATTTATCACGCTCATTACATAACAACACTTAGGATCAAAAAAGAAAGCCGACAAGGTTCAAATGCTTTCATTGACGCATGACGTCAACAACACAAAATATGTTCGGACAATGCCTACTGAGGAGAGGCCGACCAGAGAATAGCCTACGGCAAAATGTGCCTAAATTTTTTATAGTTAAATTTTCTACCGCGTTTTTAACTAAATACGTAACAAAAGTTAAGATTGTTGTGTAAATTATATTACAGTATTTTTACTTACAATTGTTATAAACCATAATGCTTTTAACGTCTATAAATAATTTGTGCTATAAAAAAATACAACCCACAACAAGAAACATACAAAATTTTACAGTTCTAAATAAATTAAAAAAATATTTCTAAAAATATTTTTGTGACTTTTTTTCTGTGACTTTATTTCTGTGACTTTTTTTCCAAAAAAAATTTTCCACTGTGACTTTTTTTCTGTGACTTTTTTTCCTAGCAAAAACTGTGACTTTTTTTCTGTGTTTTTTTTTTCCTGTGACTTTTTTTCCGTTTACCCCAAAACCCACCCACCCACCCTAGGCCCACCAACCCAAATCCCACCCATCCAAAACCCACCAACCCAAATCCCACCCATCCAAAACCCACCAACCCAAATCCCACCCATCCAAAACCCACCAACCCAAATCCCACCCATCCAAAACCCACCCACCCAAAACCCACCCATCAAAAACATACCCACCAACCCAAAGCCCACCCATCCAAAACCCACCAACCCAAATCCCACCCATCCAAAACCCACCAACCCAAATCCCACCCATCCAAAACCCACCAACCCAAATCCCACCCATCCAAAACCCACCAACCCAAATCCCACCCATCCAAAACCCACCAACCCAAATCCCACCCATCCAAAACCCACCAACCCAAAGCCCACCCATCCAAAACCTACCCATCCAAAGCCCACCTACCAAAGCGGTGAGCGGGAAAAAAGTCACATAAAAACAGTCACGAAGGAGAAACTTCATCGGAAAAAAGTCACAGAAATAAAATCACGGAAAAAAAAATGTCACGAAAAATGTATGAAGAATTATTTAGATTTACTTGTTGATAATTATAAAATGTTTGATGTTTAGAAACTTTAAAATCAGTATCATGTTTAAAAATAAACCGGTAGTGATCTCCCCTAAACTTTCTCGAATATTCTTATATAAAACAACAGGGGATGGTAACTGGGGATATAGTTATGATTTTTAATCCATTTTAAATACTGAAACTTTTAAAAATAGAATAGAATCTCAGTAAAAAACAATTGCGCACCAAGCGAACGCCTAATAAAGGTGTGTATAATAGTGCGCAATAGTATTAGTACTTAATAAATTTACATTAGTTTTTTGAGAAATCGGAAGTAGCGTAAATTACTACTTCCGGTCAACGGAAATTACTCAAAATTTAACAGAAGGTAGAGAATTAGATCTTTTACTTACATGTGAAATTTCATTTATCTATCTGAAATAGTACTCAAGTTATAGGCTTTTGAAAAATTCAAAGTAGAAAAAGTACCACTTCCGGTTGTCGGAAATCGCTCAAAAGTTGATCTGGATCTACGATTTTGATATAATACTTATATATGAAATTTCATCAACCTAGCTCTAACGGTACTCAAGTTATCGTGTTTACACACGGACACACAGACACACAGACGCACACACAGACACACACACACACACAGACATACGGACAAGATTGTAAAATTATGTTTTTCCGTATCAGTGAGGTGTAAAACGTCGAGATTTGTAAAAATCTCGATTTTTTTTTTGCACGATTACAATACTTTCTCTATACTACGTATATACGAGAAAGTAAAAATCTGACTTTTGTTTTCGTAAAAAGTAAAAATACTATACGCTAATTTACACAGTAGCATCAAATTGTGTACAACTTTATGTGCTGGTAGGAGAAACAAGTCACAGGAAAAAAAGTCATAGGAAAAAAGTCACAGGAAAAAAGTTACAAATGTGTATTTGCATGGAATGTGTTAATACTTTTATGTTTTCAGAAAGTGCAAATCAGATTAAATAAATGTAATGTAAAAGATTTAAATATACGTGTGTAGAATGTATTTGTGTGGTAATACACGTAAAAATATTTCGTCTGGAGTGTGTAGGCTTTAATTCTGTTATAGAAATTAATTAAGTAGAATGTTCCAACCTACTCAGTTGTCATGGTGGTTTTAAGATACAAACTTTAAACCAGCGGGAGATGGGAAGAAAACATTTTAAAGACAAAAGTTGAGGCTGCTGTGTAAATCATCTTGTAGTATTTTTAATTATTAATGTTCTAAACCATCATGCTTTTAAATTTTTATAAATATGCAACAACAAAAAACACCACCCACATTAAAAATCATCCCAATTTTAACAATTCGTAACAATTAAATCAAAATATTTCTTAGAAAATATTTTTTATTGACATTAGTACTGGGACTTTTTTTTTTTTGCGATAAAATATTTCATTTGTGACTATTTTCCCCGCAAAAAACCGTCGCTTTATTTTTTATTTTTATTTTTACTGTTTTTTTTACGCTCACAGATGAGAAAGTTGTATAGAGTCGACATGAAATCGCTTAAGTAACCAGTGAAGGTATTGTTGTTTACATTTTATAACGTTAGAATATATTCATGCAACTTAAAAACAAAAACAAACGTTTTATTTTATTTTCTCTCCTTTTGTATGCCTACATAATTTCAGTGCCATGGGCGCCCCCCACTTATCTACGACAATAGGGGGTGTGTGGATGTAGAGATGAGTGGTATGGTGTGTAGGGGCGCCAGTATGGGGAGTGGGATAGCATCATATCAATTAGACTTTCACCGGTTCTTCCCCATCCCCCACCCTCCTCAAATCCCTACCCCCACTCTACACCCCGCCCCTTATATATATATATATATATATATATATATATATATATATATATATATATATATATATATATATATATATATATATATATATATATATATATATATATATATATATATATATATATATATATATATATATACATATATATATATACATATATATTCTGGTTGATCAACCCTACCTAATGTGTGTATGTGTGTGTGTGTGTGTCGACTGTCACCCCCACACGAGGAGGGGGGGGGGGGGTAGGCAGTGGCACCGGGCTCCTGTTTTGACCCAGTCATCAGTCTTATTAAAGGCCGACACCTCAGCTAAGGCTGGCTGTCGGAGCCCCAGAGATTGAGATCTGGAGGGTCGGGTCGGATATCTGGCTCATCCCCCGGGCCAGCCAATCAAACGCCTGATGACGGATCACGTGGGCTGTCTCCTGGGGTGATGAGACGCTCCACAAACCACATGTGGCAAAGTCCCGTCTGTCAGAGCTACATAGATCATTTTGTATCAAGCAGGTCTCACTCCTGCTGTTGGCGATATCAAATGCTCTTTCTGTTGATAACAGCAAATGCTCTTTCTTTTGACAATACCTAATGCTCTTTCTGTTGATAACATCAAATGCTCTTTTTGTTGACAATACCTAATGCTCTTTTTGTTGACAATACCTAATGCTCTTTTTGTTGACAATACCTAATGCTCTTTTTGTTGACAATATCAAACTCTCTTTTTTAAACAATATCCGGTGATATTTCTTTTTACGATTTTGGTATTTATTCCGCCTTTTTTGTCATTATTTTACTTGTCAGCTTTATGCGGGTTGTTTTAGTCATCACGTTGGCAACCATAACGGCATCGTGATGACTATACAATCAGATAGACTCTGCTTCACCTGCTTCTACTAGGTCTTGAAACTATACATTTATTTGCAGATCAGGATTATTTGTAAACATTTTCCCATGTTTGAATTCCCAAATTAAAACAGTTTTAATGGCCAGTTTGAAGACCCGCTGTCTCCGATGATGGTTGTTGTGATGGTTGTTGTGATGGTTGTTGTGATGGTTGTTGTGATGGTTGTTGTGATGGTTGTTGTGATGGTTGTTGTGATGGTTGTTGTGATGGTTGTTGTGTTGGTTGGTGATGTCCTGGTCACGTTGCTGTGGTAACGTGTCCGGGTCGTTGACGTCTTGACACATCAGATGACCAAAGTCCAGCCCGGCTGGCCAATCACGCAGATCATCAAACGACCGATCATACAGGTCATCACATGACCTCTCATAAAGTCTGGTCTGCCTCAGGTTACAGTCAACCTGCCGTTGTCTGCCTCGTTAGATATGATCTTAATGGTGTTTTATATGGACGGACTGACCACGTACATTGGTTTACATTCTTCATATATATATATATATATATATATATATATATATATATATATATATATATATATATATATATATATATATATATATATATATATATAAGTGTGTATATTATGTATACATATATTTGTGTTTTCATATAATTTGTTCCCTTGTGTGATAGCAATACATTTTTCTCTGTCCCATTACACCATTAGCCGTTTCACCTTTCAACATTCCTACTCCTGTTATTTGTAGAGTGGGTTCCAATTAGTTTGGGGACAAAGCGTCCACTAAATTAGCACCACTAGTAGTGGACACTGCTTTATGGTCCTGCTTGCTGTGAGAAGTGAAGATAAGATAATTAAGCTAATTACTTGACCTGAGACTAATTTTTTACAGTCTAGGTAGTTTTAGAAAAAAAAAACAACCACACGTGAAGTTAATATTTAGTGGGGATAGTTAGTTGTGTAAATAGTTGTGTGAATATTAAATTGTGTGAATATTTAGTTGTATGAATATTTAGTTGTGTGATTAGTTGTGTGAATTGTTTGTGAATAGTTAGTGTGAATAGTTAGTTGTGTGAATATTTAGATGTGTGAACAGTTTGTAGTGTGAATAGTTGTGTGAATAGTTAGAGTTGTGAATAGTTTGTTGTGTGAATAGTTTGTTGTGTGAATAGTTAGTTGTGTGAATAGTTAGTTGTGCGAATAGTTTGTTGTGTGAATAGTTTGTTGTGTGAATAGTTAGATTTGTGAATAGTTTGTTATGTGAATAGTTAGATTTGTGAATAGTTTGTTGTGTGAATAGTTAGTTGTGACCTGAACTGACCTGATAGTGTTTGTACATACGTCGTGTATGTATCACACTAGTACTCAGGGCCAGCACCATACCTGTGTGTTAATAAAAATTAATTTTCGTCCATCCTTAATGAACTCGATACCCCGCGTACCCCCACCATCTCTACCAAAAAATCTCGAGACGTTGAATGATTTGACGGAGGGACAAATTGAACGATGTTAGCACCCAAGATAATGAAGAGGTTTGTGTTGACTGGGGTCATAGACAGCAATTTAAGGCACTGACCAGGGGTTGTCACGTGATGCTTTTCTTAACGGGTGGACAACCACAAGTCGCACCCCCCCCCCCCCCCACCGGATCTCCCCCACCCCTCCCATTAAGTTACTTTAACTAGCCATCTCAAAAACTGAAATGCCGGTGTTTTGTGAGCTGTGGCCGGCCTCGCCCCGTGACCCTGGCCAGGGTCCACTGCTCGGGTCACTCATGCGGAACGGACTATGGTCTTCTCTCTCTTGTCGTTCCTGGGCCGGGCCGGCAGACCGGCGACCGGCTGAATGGCACCGAGCAGTCAAGCGTAGCCCCCCTCCCCTTTAAATGACGCATTAGTATTTGACCGTGTAAGTGGCCAGCCTTTCTGGTGTAATGGCTATCATAAGGGGCGGGAACTTGTGGTGATTATGCCCAGAGAGCCGCGATAGGGCAGATAATGCCACCTCGGTCTGTATCGTAGGGACCACGGACAAATGCCCGGACAATAAACTCCGCCCGTACTTGACTCCTTGACGCGGCGTCGGTCGCTAATAAACCTGTCAGAGGGTGTTCCCCATGACGTCATAGATGGTCAGTAGCTGACCAGACGAGCACTTGTGGCCGAGCAGGTTAGCGCCAACAGTCGGTGACCTGTGAGCCGGGTTCAAATCCCGCTACATCCAACAAAACCCACGCGAAAGCTGGAAGAACAAAACAACCCACTAATAAAAATTCTACACTTCCTACGGCTGCTAGATCCAGCTCACAATGCAAGCTACAGCTCCTCTCAATATATAGCTCATAAATTACAGCCTCCAATAATCGACATTTGACACTAATGCGTGAATAAAATTTACTGATATCTACTTTTTTGTTTATTAGTTGTTACATGTTGCAATTCTATTGTTACTTCCTGTGTTAATTCTATTTTTTGCTGCTGTTTCAATTCTATTGTTAACAAAATAAATATGGAGCTGAAAATAAAAGCAACGGAATAAAATCTTTATAAACTGTCATATCAGTATTTAAACTACAAAAACTTTTTATAAACAGAAGTCAAACTCCGATCCCTATCAGCCCCCCCCCCCCCCGCCCTGTCCCCTCTCTTCCCCCCCCCCCCCCCCCCCCTGCCGTCTAACTATCCCGACTTTTGGTAGCTACCGTCAAATTGAATGGACGTGGAAAATACGGGAACTATTTTAACGACTCTACGGTCGGAATTTATTATTTAGAAAAACATTTCATTGTCGCCTCCCCCTCCCCGAACCTTAATCAGCGGTAACTTGGGTAAGTCTATCTAGGTAAAACCCCAACCCAACCCACCCAACCCAACCCACCCATCCCAACCCAACCCATCCCCCAGCCAAATTGAATGTATTAAAACTTGCCCGTGGGCAGCTCGAAGTTCGTGTGATGGAAAGTAAAACCAGATTCTGCTAATGGTTGTGTGGGTGGGGGTAGGGGGGAGTTGGGGGCGATGATTTAGGCGATAAAAGTCCTCATAATGTACATATACAATCGAGACTGCTTTAATAGTTTCTCATCAATCATTGCATGGAGGGGCGGGGGCAGTGGGACTTTAGTGTGTGTTGTTTTCCAACGCGTGGTTGTCTTGAATAAACACCACACCTCCATTGTCAGGCGTTCAAACACAAGCTTTCATCTTTTTTAACACAGACCAGTCATTTAAACACAACATTTGTACTCATTAGTTTGAAAACACATACACCCGCTTTAATGTGTTTTGATATAGACAAAAACATTTTAGAAAAGTAGTTTGTAGCTGAATCAAATTTAGCCAAAGCTATGCGTCAAACAGGCACGATATGTAGATGGTGAGCGGTCTATAGCTTTAGTCTATAGCTGCGATATATTGCTTTAGTCTATATCTGCTATATATTGCTTTAGTCTATATCTGCGATATATTGCTTTAGTCTATTGTTGTGAGCTTTAGTCTATGGCTGTGAGCCATAGATTTAGTATATTGCTGTGCCTACAAAATATAGCTTGAAGTCACATGTCGAGTCACAGACAACAGCTTAATTAGTTTTACACATGGGTCCCCTCAGTGTGTGTTACACAGGGGGGCCCAGTATGTGTGTTAAACAAGGGCCTACACATCATGTGTTACACAAGCACCCCCCCCCCCCCCCCCCCAGTGTTACACAATCATAGTGTGTTAGAAATGTTAAAAATATCGCACACGATGATCCTGTTTATTTGTTTCTATAAGATTATATAGCTTAGCTTATTTTCCTAAAATATAAAAATCGCTCTCGTTATTTTTGAGTGTGGCTATTAGTATTATAAAATAAGAAGTGTAACATAAATTAATTTAAACGAAGAGGTTTGGTTTTATAAGGGAGACAATTCAAGCAATACAACGAAATTTTAGTAAACACTTGGTTAACTCCCCTTTACACTTTCGACCACAGCGAAGAACCCGTAAAGAAATAAATTTATTTAAATGATGTAGGCCTGTAGCAAACTACTGAAGGAGCTATCCGTGTTTTTGATAGGTTCACAACCTTCACGTGACCCAGCTCTGGTTGGTCCCACCTTATATGGTAGGTGTCGGATAAATTAGGTCATGGTTGGCAGTTCTAACAATTACTAGAGGGGTGACTGGCTTTATCAGGAACAAAGTCGTTTACATTTTGACTGGGTAGTCTCTTTAGACTCTAGTGACTCCTACGTTTTGGTGACTTCGATATGTTGGGAATTGTGACTCCTCACACTTATTTTAAGAAAACAGAAACACCTTTAACACAAAACCCATAAACACAACAGTCCCAAACAAACACAATAACCCCAATTTTAATGGTCCCCATAACTCACAAATTATTCAACAAGATCAAAAACATTTCAAAGTTACCCAGACATTTATTTTAGTTTGACAATAACAAATGTACAAGTAGAAATGCTGTAAAGTATTTAAACGTACCAGCAGAGATAAAAATATGTCCATATGTGCTCAGTATGTTTGACAGGAAAAACTACACACATATAACATCATCAACAGTTAAAGCTAACACAACTATGTTATCATAGACAGAGGTGTCTGCCATTTGCAGATTTCGGAGTTAAGATTCTAGCTTATAATATCAACTCTGAAATTAGATTTTCTTTTTCAAACAATTAAATTCACCATTTTATCAAATATAATTTAAGTTTGAAGAAATCATTCACCAGATTATCAAATATAATTTAACTTTGAAGAAATCAAACATTTTAGGGCTTTCAAACTGTCAATTCTGCTACAACCAATGCCAGATAAATCCAACTTCATCACCTAATATTAGAATTGTAATTAAATAAAACAAACCACTCAACTACATGGATCCTAAATATTTTTTGCAATTAGTTAATGCAAGAGTAATTTTTTAATACATGTAAAATACAAGCTGAACAACAGTAAATATGAAATGATGATGGGGCTTACAAATTGGTTTGACCTGTTAACATTTTTGGCTTCAGTGGATCTGTTTTAAAAGATGTGCAACAATTGTTTCAACATTTTAAAAGATGTGCAACAATTGTTTCAACATTTTAAAAGATGTGCAACATTTGTTTCAACATTTTAAAAGATGTGCAACAATTGTTTCAACATTTTAAAAGATGTGCAACAATTGTTTCAACATTTTAAAAGATGTGCAACAATTGTTTCAACATTTTAAAAGATGTGCAACAATTGTTTCAACATTTTAAAAGATGTGCAACAATTGTTTCAACATTTTAAAAGATGTGCAACAATTGTTTCAACATTTTAAAAGATGTGCAACAATTGTTTCAACATTTTAAAAGATGTGCAACAATTGTTTCAACATTTTAAAAGATGTGCAACAATTGTTTCAACATTTTAAAAGATGTGCAACAATTGTTTCAACATTTTAAAAGATGTGCAACAATTGTTTCAACATTTTAAAAGATGTGCAACAATTGTTTCAACATTTTAAAAGATGTGCAACAATTGTTTCAACATTTTAAAAGATGTGCAACAATTGTTTCAACATTTTAAAAGATGTGCAACAATTGTTTCAACATTTTAAAAGATGTGCAACAATTGTTTCAACATTTTAAAAGATGTGCAACAATTGTTTCAACATTTTAAAAGATGTGCAACAATTGTTTCAACATTTTAAAAGATGTGCAACAATTGTTTCAACATTTTAAAAGATGTGCAACAATTGTTTCAACATTTTAAAAGATGTGCAACAATTGTTTCAACATTTTAAAAGATGTGCAACAATTGTTTCAACATTTTAAAAGATGTGCAACAATTGTTTCAACATTTTAAAAGATGTGCAACAATTGTTTCAACATTTTAAAAGATGTGCAACAATTGTTTCAACATTTTAAAAGATGTGCAACAATTGTTTCAACATTTTAAAAGATGTGCAACAATTGTTTCAACATTTTAAAAGATGTGCAACAATTGTTTCAACATTTTAAAAGATGTGCAACAATTGTTTCAACATTTTAAAAGATGTGCAACAATTGTTTCAACATTTTAAAAGATGTGCAACAATTGTTTCAACATTTTAAAAGATGTGCAACAATTGTTTCAACATTTTAAAAGATGTGCAACAATTGTTTCAACATTTTAAAAGATGTGCAACAATTGTTTCAACATTTTAAAAGATGTGCAACAATTGTTTCAACATTTTAAAAGATGTGCAACAATTGTTTCAACATTTTAAAAGATGTGCAACAATTGTTTCAACATTTTAAAAGATGTGCAACAATTGTTTCAACATTTTAAAAGATGTGCAACAATTGTTTCAACATTTTAAAAGATGTGCAACAATTGTTTCAACATTTTAAAAGATGTGCAACAATTGTTTCAACATTTTAAAAGATGTGCAACAATTGTTTCAACATTTTAAAAGATGTGCAACAATTGTTTCAACATTTTAAAAGATGTGCAACAATTGTTTCAACATTTTAAAAGATGTGCAACAATTGTTTCAACATTTTAAAAGATGTGCAACAATTGTTTCAACATTTTAAAAGATGTGCAACAATTGTTTCAACATTTTAAAAGATGTGCAACAATTGTTTCAACATTTTAAAAGATGTGCAACAATTGTTTCAACATTTTAAAAGATCTGCAACAATTGTTGCAACATTTTAAAAGATGTGCAACAATTGTTTCAACATTTTAAAAGATGTGCAACAATTGTTTCAACATTTTAAAAGATGTGCAACAATTGTTTCAACATTTTAAAAGATGTGCAACAATTGTTTCAACATTTTAAAAGATGTGCAACAATTGTTTCAACATTTTAAAAGATGTGCAACATTTGTTTCAACATTTTAAAAGATGTGCAACAATTGTTTCAACATTTTAAAAGATGTGCAACAATTGTTTCAACATTTTAAAAGATGTGCAACAATTGTTTCAACATTTTAAAAGATGTGCAACAATTGTTTCAACATTTTAAAAGATGTGCAACAATTGTTTCAACATTTTAAAAGATGTGCAACAATTGTTTCAACATTTTAAAAGATGTGCAACAATTGTTTCAACATTTTAAAAGATGTGCAACAATTGTTTCAACATTTTAAAAGATGTGCAACAATTGTTTCAACATTTTAAAAGATGTGCAACAATTGTTTCAACATTTTAAAAGATGTGCAACAATTGTTTCAACATTTTAAAAGATGTGCAACAATTGTTTCAACATTTTAAAAGATGTGCAACAATTGTTTCAACATTTTAAAAGATGTGCAACAATTGTTTCAACATTTTAAAAGATGTGCAACAATTGTTTCAACATTTTAAAAGATGTGCAACAATTGTTTCAACATTTTAAAAGATGTGCAACAATTGTTTCAACATTTTAAAAGATGTGCAACAATTGTTTCAACATTTTAAAAGATGTGCAACAATTGTTTCAACATTTTAAAAGATGTGCAACAATTGTTTCAACATTTTAAAAGATGTGCAACAATTGTTTCAACATTTTAAAAGATGTGCAACAATTGTTTCAACATTTTAAAAGATGTGCAACAATTGTTTCAACATTTTAAAAGATGTGCAACAATTGTTTCAACATTTTAAAAGATGTGCAACAATTGTTTCAACATTTTAAAAGATGTGCAACAATTGTTTCAACATTTTAAAAGATGTGCAACAATTGTTTCAACATTTTAAAAGATGTGCAACAATTGTTTCAACATTTTAAAAGATGTGCAACAATTGTTTCAACATTTTAAAAGATGTGCAACAATTGTTTCAACATTTTAAAAGATGTGCAACAATTGTTTCAACATTTTAAAAGATGTGCAACAATTGTTTCAACATTTTAAAAGATGTGCAACAATTGTTTCAACATTTTAAAAGATGTGCAACAATTGTTTCAACATTTTAAAAGATGTGCAACAATTGTTTCAACATTTTAAAAGATGTGCAACAATTGTTTCAACATTTTAAAAGATGTGCAACAATTGTTTCAACATTTTAAAAGATGTGCAACAATTGTTTCAACATTTTAAAAGATGTGCAACAATTGTTTCAACATTTTAAAAGATGTGCAACAATTGTTTCAACATTTTAAAAGATGTGCAACAATTGTTTCAACATTTTAAAAGATGTGCAACAATTGTTTCAACATTTTAAAAGATGTGCAACAATTGTTTCAACATTTTAAAAGATGTGCAACAATTGTTTCAACATTTTAAAAGATGTGCAACAATTGTTTCAACATTTTAAAAGATGTGCAACAATTGTTTCAACATTTTAAAAGATGTGCAACAATTGTTTCAACATTTTAAAAGATGTGCAACAATTGTTTCAACATTTTAAAAGATGTGCAACAATTGTTTCAACATTTTAAAAGATGTGCAACAATTGTTTCAACATTTTAAAAGATGTGCAACAATTGTTTCAACATTTTAAAAGATGTGCAACAATTGTTTCAACATTTTAAAAGATGTGCAACAATTGTTTCAACATTTTAAAAGATCTGCAACAATTGTTGCAACATTTTAAAAGATGTGCAACAATTGTTTCAACATTTTAAAAGATGTGCAACAATTGTTTCAACATTTTAAAAGATGTGCAACAATTGTTTCAACATTTTAAAAGATGTGCAACAATTGTTTCAACATTTTAAAAGATGTGCAACAATTGTTTCAACATTTTAAAAGATGTGCAACAATTGTTTCAACATTTTAAAAGATGTGCAACAATTGTTTCAACATTTTAAAAGATGTGCAACAATTGTTTCAACATTTTAAAAGATGTGCAACAATTGTTTCAACATTTTAAAAGATGTGCAACAATTGTTTCAACATTTTAAAAGATGTGCAACAATTGTTTCAACATTTTAAAAGATGTGCAACAATTGTTTCAACATTTTAAAAGATGTGCAACAATTGTTTCAACATTTTAAAAGATCTGCAACAATTGTTGCAACATTTTAAAAGATGTGCAACAATTGTTTCAACATTTTAAAAGATGTGCAACAATTGTTTCAACATTTTAAAAGATGTGCAACAATTGTTTCAACATTTTAAAAGATGTGCAACAATTGTTTCAACATTTTAAAAGATGTGCAACAATTGTTTCAACATTTTAAAAGATCTGCAACAATTGTTGCAACATTTTAAAAGATGTGCAACAATTGTTTCAACATTTTAAAAGATGTGCAACAATTGTTTCAACATTTTAAAAGATGTGCAACAATTGTTTCAACATTTTAAAAGATGTGCAACAATTGTTTCAACATTTTAAAAGATCTGCAACAATTGTTTCAACATTTTAAAAGATGTGCAACAATTGTTTCAACATTTTAAAAGATGTGCAACAATTGTTTCAACATTTTAAAAGATGTGCAACAATTGTTTCAACATTTTAAAAGATGTGCAACAATTGTTTCAACATTTTACTCTGTTGGGTTATCATCATAACAATTTTAAAAATATTTGTTGAGATTTTTTTCACAGTAGGAAGGGCATTAAGGAGAAGCGACTAACCTGAATAAATAAATAAATACAGACTCACCAACCCAAGCCTCAAAATGTGGACTGAACCCTAGTGACAGAATCACCAAACCCTATCTCACCAACCCCCACCTCACCAACCCCCACCTCACCAGAAAATGTTAACCAGATATTACCTATAACAAAAATGTACAGAGAGGTGTTGGGCTCAAACAATGAGTAACATTTGTGTTTGACACATATTGAGCAAGAACTCGTCATAAAAGTACAAAAATGAACAGTCTAGCCAATCCTTACAATTAATGTATGTCTCATTATTAAACAAAAAATTAACAGTCTAGCTGAACCTTACAATTAATGTATGTCTCATTAAACAAAAATTTAACAGTCTAGCCAATCCTTACAATGATGTACGTCTCATTACAAAACAAAATGTTGAACTCACGCACATGAAATAAAGGCAAACCCCTGTGGCAAATAAAATGTGGATGGTTTTCTTGTCCATTTGGACAAAAATGTGACGTTCAAGAAAATAACTTATATAATGTTACACACTTTACATAATGTTAGTACACATATTTTTATACAAGAAATATCAGACTGTACGTAAGTTAAATATCAAATATCAGACTGTACGTAAGTTAAATATCAAATAACAATTTTCTTCACAGCTGGGGTGAAATTAGAAGTCGTTAAACTTTAGTTTGAATTATTTTCACAACTGTTTAATTAATTAAAATATTTAATGGCATTTAATATATTAAATATAAATAGCATTTTATTGTTTTTAAAAGAGTAAAAAGTATAATGAAAAATGTTTTAAAATTGTAATTGAATTTTAAATTTTTTTTTATGTCTAGTTAACATTTTGTATGTAATTACATACATACATATGTGTGTGTTTGTGTATACATATATATATAGATATAACAAATGTTAAATTTAACAAGTGACACAATCGTTTATAAAATGAAATAAAAAAATGGAGATTGCACCAAGATTGTTCTAGAAAAATTGGTTACGGATGTTCCAAATCAAAAGCAAGCTGCTACCTATGTAAAGCAAGGCACATTTAATTGGACAGCAAAATCAAAATGTATCAAATGGCGGAGCTATACAAATGTCAATCCTCTGTTCACAAAAAAAATGTTCACGTAAGAAAATGACTAGCGATATAATTAAAATAATTGAAATGATAAACAAAAATATTTTTCTCATTTGACAAAAATACCTTCTTAATTACATTTATAGAATTAAATCAACTCTACTTCATCTGTTCCATACATTATCTGATCTGAAAGTTTTAAAACTGTAATCAAGATTAATTAACAGCACTTAACTAATCAGGAAGAGCAACGTTAATACTACCATCATTAATACCAGTTAGCTCCCTTGTCAAGTTGAGTGAAAGTCCGTTGTTTGTTATGTTTTGTTTAGCAAGAAATCAAATGGCTTTCACAGGGCTGTAAGTATGAAGTAAATAAGGTAATTAGTGAGTAATTAAAAACTGTTCCTCCCAGGACCAGACCAAATCATTGTTAAAATATGCATTCAACAATTTTTATATTATACAATGGTTTTGCCATTTATTCATTTAGGGGATAAACTTGTAAGAGTTGACACCGTTTGAATTAATACTGTTAATATGAATTTTTTTAAATGAACACACTTGTAAGTATTATACAATCCATTGACTGTCTCAATGATTGTCTCAATGATTGTCTCAATAAGACTTGGGTGTCATATGAAGTTACATTTTTTGCATTATAACAACACCATCTAGATTATCTCAACAATCTAGACAGCCTGTCTCAACAATTTAGACAGCATGTCTTAACAATCTAGACAGCATGTCTTAACAATCACTCAGCACAGAAATTATTCCCCAGCAGTCACACTCAAATGTAGAGATTAGCAGAAATAAATATTAAAGAGAAATAAAAGGTCACTCAGGATTAAATAAATGAACAATTAAAGGGAAGTAACTCTAAAGTAAAATGACCTAATTGTGTTACACAAACAAGCCAGACAACTCTGACTAAAAACAAACCTACAAAATTGTTTCCCACAAAGAAGTGGACAATCAAGATTCACATTAAAAAATTTAAAAACTTATAAAAAATGATGTAGAATAAAAATCTAAGGCAGTTAAGTTCAATTCATGTGTACCCAGGTGCATGCCAAGATAAAGAAAAAAAGGACATTACAGTTTCTGAACCCATTCACACCAACAGCATTGAAAACAGTAGGTCAAAAACAAGAAACACATTTCATGGGTGATTTTGTGCGTTTAGTTGTACAGCTTTGTTGTAGGTTCTCTTCTTGGCTGACTGGATGAATTATGTGACTAATGTTGTGTTGATACATTGTGACTGACTGAATTAGGTCTGTGGGTGAATTATGTTGAGTTTATACATTGTGGTTTGAAGCTGATATTTTTTTAGAGGTAATTTAAGTAGGTGTATTCAGGCAAGTATGAGTTGAGCAGGACCTAATTTGACAGTTGAGCAGGACCTCAAGAGATGAGCAGGACCTAGTCAACAACAGGTTTGACGACGACCTTCCCCCCTCGTAGCTCCGTGTGTATCCCCGCCTCCCTGAGTGCCGCGATGTGGCCAGCCATGCCCTGTAGTGACATGCCAGATAGGATGTCCCTGTTTTCTCTGTTGTTCTCCACCAAGTTCCTGATGGCCAGGACCACCCACTGGGTGATGACTGAAACAAAAAGTTGGGAAATTTAGACACGGAGACATAAACATATGGTTAAATTTACACAGAAAAAAATAATTAAATTAGTAATTTTCACACAAAATTTGGACTTCTTTTTTCTTTGCTCTTAATTGTAATATTGTAAGGGATTCCCTTCGACATAATTAAGTATCACAATTCTTGAAATGCGCCCAGTAGGTCATTGGCCCAAATTTCAGCCTGCTTTTCTTTTTGGATTTACTTCCATAACTTTTGTCCATCCGAGAACAAACTACAAGTTGAAAAAAGAAACCAGTAAAAAAAATAAAAGGTTGACAGTGACAAGGTTGGCTTACAAGGGTTGTGACAGTCTAACATTGTCATATCCAGCAGCAAGGGGATGCCATCCAGTGTCCGCACCTGTAGGTGAACAACAATAGGTCAGGCTGGTCACTTTTTAAAACATTTCTTCAAATGAGAAACTATTGACTGCTGCAGCATACATTCAACAAAAATTTAAAATGAATGCAGACAAAACATAAGGTAAATTATCTACAACTAGCCATAAACTAAAGTCAAATAAATTATCTACAACTAGCCATAAACTAAAGTCAAATAAATTATCTACAACTAGCCATAAACTAAAGTCAAATAAATTATCTACAACTAGCCATAAACTAAAGTCAAATGAATTAGCTACAAGTTGCCATAAAGTCAAATGAATTAGCTACAACTAGCCATAAACTAAAGTCAAATAAATTAGCTACAACTAGCCATAAACTAAAGTGTCTACCAGATCTTGGTTAGCTCGGTGTTTGTACGACATGTTGGCAATGAGTCTGATCAGGTCTTTCTTCAAGCCAAACACCGGATGATGTGGATCTATGTTGTCCATACCGGATGCCTTCTCCTCCCTGCTGAAGACGTTCCCTCCAGACTTGCCGATGTCATTGATGCTGCGCAGTAGATCTAATGGGGGGGGGGGGGGAGAGGGAAGTAATGTTATTAGGACATATAATGTGGCGGTTACCAGTAGCGTAGCGAGGGGGGGGGGGAGGGGCGCGGGGGGGGGGGGACGACGACGACATATGTCCCCGGGCGCCGACCTTAGGGGGCGCAAAAATGGGTTGGAAAAACAAATTGAAAGTATGAGGGGGGGGGGTGCAAATCGAAATCTTGAGGGAGGGGGGGGGTCAAATCGAAAAGTTTGTCCCCCGGCGCCGGGAATGGTCGCTACGCCTCTGACGGTTATATCACATTTAAGTGAAAATAGATGTAGCTTTAATGAATGATATTTTCAGTTGAAGAGTTGTATAAAGTTGTAGGTGAAATTTGGTGTAAAATTTTTAATGGAAAGGATTTTTACTGACAGGAGAAAGAAGCATAGCTCAATTTTTAAACTTTACAATGGAGCATTTAAGAAACCTGTCTGATGGAGCAGTGTGAGGGTGGGGGTTTTAAGAAGGCGGTAACGAATGAATCCAACAACACGCAGTTCAAGTTCAACTATAATTGTTCTTTATTAAAATGATATATATGTTCAAGTTTCTACCTAACTGATCTACACTGTACTATTTACTTCTACTACTGACTGTTCACCATACTACTTACTCCCACGACCAATCCTAACACTATCTACATTCTACAACCTAACACCTTCTCTACTCTTCGCTATCTAATCATGATCTCCTAACTATCTACATTCTCGGCCGTCTCTGACCGCTACCTAACACCTTCCTGGCCTATCGCTCTACTGCCCCACGCCTCAGTGGTCAGCTGACCGTCCCACGTGACCGGTCAGCCCTGTGCGCCCATTGGCCTCTCTAACCAACCAACTAGGCCTATAGTCTGTTTCTGCTAACCTATATCTGCTAAACATGTCTGACGTAATCTTGCGTCATCACATATCTCCCTCCCTTTCTGTAGCTGACAAATTATATTTTTCAGCGTCTGCTACTAATCTAATACATCAACTACTATCTATCTTACTACTCTATTCTATCCCTAACATCAATCATGTAAATCAAATACAAAATGGGACAGCACAGTTTACAAAAACATAAAATCTTGTGTCTGTGTTCCTGAATAAAAAAAAATGTCATTGTTCTAGTTCTTGTGTAAGTATCTAGACGTCTGTGGTGTCTCTGCTTGATAATGTATGTCTATGTTATGGTATGTGTGAATTCAATCATGTGTAACTCAGTTCTGGCTAGGTTGCCGTGTACTGGCCTTGAGCCAATCTTAGTGGTAATGTGTAACTGGTTGAACGGCTCAGCGAGCAGTGTAAGTGTAGGTGTAAGTTATGTAATTGTTGGCGTTCCTCTGTGGTGGGTGGGTTGTGGCGTTGGTCTACGTAAGTTCCCGTGAGGCGGGTGTAGGCGTAACTTTCGTTGGTCCATGTGATGACGCAACAAACTCAACGCTGGTTGAGACGTCCACGTAGAGTGGTTATACGATGAACTGGAGCTGTCTGATGCGCTGGTGAACAATGACGTAACATTCCGACGCTGGGAACTTGGACGATGGGTCTTCTACCCTTTGTATGTGCCGACGTAGGTGTACGTAGCTGGCGGTCTGTTATTCAACTCCAGTGCGGGGGCGAAGCGGTGGCGATGCGTCCGCTATCTTGACCAGGGCAATTCTCTGTTCAGTAGGGCTGGCCGCTGTCCAGGTAATTCAACGTAATCAGGGCTTCAGGTGGCGGCATTCTTTGAAGTGTCTTCCTCATCTCGTCTCATTCTGTGTAAGCGTTAGTGGGTCTGAAAATGTGTATTACGAGACTATGAGCAATGGCTTTACGTGAACATTTTAGTGCCCGCGCAGACAAGTATCTAGACAGAGGTACCTTCCATTAAAAAAAACCTCAATCCCAAATTTAAACGTGCTGAACATTTGTCTGGCGGCATAACAAACATTAAAAAAATAACATTACAACATAACCAAATAAAAAATCAGTACACTCTAATCTAACAACAATCTGTAAAGCCTAATAAACTCAATAGACGTAAACACTACTAGAGCTTAGAAATAGCTTCACAAAAAAGAATAGACATGTAAGTGTATATAAATAATCGTGCCGTTTCAAATAACATTTGAACACGTAATCATATAGTGGAGCAGCTCTCACTATCTGACTTCTGACAAAAACTGGCTGGCTTGACTTAATGACTGACTTCACTTTTGACTTCAGTAACTTGACTTATTTCACTTTAACTGACTTCACTTTGACTTCAGTAACTTGACTGACTTCAAATTAACAACTGACTTCACTTTGGACTAACTTGACCTCGACGACTTCACTTCAATTCAACTTAAAAGACTTCACTGACCGACTTAAACTTCGACGACTTAAACGTCTTCACTTTGACTTCAAAGACTTTTCCTTGGCTTCAACTACTTCAATATGACTTCAAATAATTCACTTTGTCTTCAACAACTTCAATATGACTTCAAAGACTTCACTTTGTCTTCAACAACTTCAATATGACTTCAACGACTTCAATATGACTTCAAAGACTTCAATATGACTTCAAAGACTTCACTTTGACTTCAACAACTTCAATATGACTTCAAGGATTCACTTTGACTTCAACGACTTCAATATGACTTCAAAGACTTCAACGACTGACTTAGATTAACCTTACTTCAACTTCAAAGACTTTAACTTTGACTTCAAAGATTTCAACGACATCACTTTGATTTCAAAGACTTCACTATAACTTTGACGATTTCACTTCTTTACTATGACCTCAACGACTTTAATATAACTTCAAAGACTTTTCTTTGACTGCAACATGACTTCAACAACTTATTGACTGACTTAACTGACTTCAAATAACCTCTTTGACTTCAGTTCTGACTTATACTTCACTGACTTCAATAACACAATTGACTTCAGTTTGACTACACTGACTTCGACTTCAACTATATCGACTTCATGCCGATTTTCTCGACTAATTAGATCAACACAAAAACTCGACTTGACTTCACTATTATGTCCGTTGTTCAAAATCATTTATGGAGACAGTCCGGGTCACATTCTTGGTCATGGGGTTGATGTTCTAGGGCAGTTGCGTGTTATCTATGTGTTGTACTTTCCGTTTCACTAATTCTAACGCTAACTCTGCTTTTGTTCTTGACATGTTTTACTATCTTGACTATCTTGTTTTCTAACTTATTCTCTACAAATGTTTCAACTTCTTCTCCTGTTTTGTCTAATGGTATGCCCTGTTTATAGCATTGAAACTCTGCCTCCATGGTTGTGTATGTGTATGTGTGTGTGTTGAGGAAAGTCAAAATAACTAAGGCAACAGTGCGTAACAATAGAATGTGTAAGGCAGAAAAACCGCTGGCACAAACTATCCAGCACGGGTATAAACCCAAACGTTTAAAAAAAATGATGGAAGGTACTTATCTTTGTGAATATGGAGACAGTTCCCTTGTGTTCCAAACTCGTTCCGACTGAAGAAGTCCGCTCTGTGATGAGTTAGAGAAAGCAATACACAAGTCGTACTCCGTCATGAGTAAACCGATATACTTTCTTTCCCGTCCTCGATCTGCGGTTCGTCCCGAGCTCCGCCAGATGTGAGGTTGGTGATTTTAGGAAGGCCGGAACGAATGAATCCAACAACACGCAGTTCAAGTTCAACTATAATTGTTCTTTATTAAAATGATATATATGTTCAAGTTTCTACCTAACTGATCTACACTGTACTATTTACTTCTACTACTGACTGTTCACCATACTACTTACTCCCACGACCAATCCTAACACTATCTACATTCTACAACCTAACACCTTCTCTACTCTTCGCTATCTAATCATGATCTCCTAACTATCTACATTCTCGGCCGTCTCTGACCGCTACCTAACACCTTCCTGGCCTATCGCTCTACTGCCCCACGCCTCAGTGGTCAGCTGACCGTCCCACGTGACCGGTCAGCCCTGTGCGCCCATTGGCCTCTCTAACCAACCAACTAGGCCTATAGTCTGTTTCTGCTAACCTATATCTGCTAAACATGTCTGACGTAATCTTGCGTCATCACAAGCAGTTAAGACAGACTCTGATGAAGCATATTAGATGCCTGTTTGAAGAGGCAGGAAAAACACCTGTCTGATGGAGCAGGTAAGAAAGACACCTGTCTGATGGAGCAGGTAAGACACCTACCTGATGGAGCAGGTAAGACACCTGTCTGATGGACCAGGTAAGAAAGACAACTGTCTGATGGAGCAGGTAAGAAACCTGTCTGATGGAGCAGGTAAGACACCTGTCTGATGGAGCAGGTAAGACACCTGTCTGATGGAGCAGGTAAGACACCTGTCTGATGGAGCAGGTAAGACACCTGTCTGATGGAGCAGGTAAGACACCTATCTGATGGAGCAGGTAAGACACCTGTCTGATGGAGCAGGTAAGACACCTATCTGATGGAGCAGGTAAGACACCTGTCTGATGGAGCAGGTAAGAAAGACAACTGTCTGAAGGAGCAGGTAAGACACCTATCTGATGGAGCAGGTAAGAAAGACACCTGTCACTTACTGATGGAGCAGGTAAGACACCTGTCTGATGGAGCAGGTAAGACACCTATCTGATGGAGCAGGTAAGAAAGACACCTGTCTGATGGAGCAGGTAAGACACCTATCTGATGGAGCGGAAAAGACACCTGTCTGATGGAACAGGTAAGAAAGACACCTGTCTGATGGAGCAGTTAAGGAAGACACCTGTCTGATGGAGCAGGTAAGACACCTATCTGATGGAGCAGATAAGACACCTGTCTGATGGAGCAGGTAAGAAAGACATCTGTCTGATGGAACAGGTAAGAAAGACACCTGTCTGATGGAGCAGGTAAGGAAGACACCTGTCTGATGGAGCAGGTAAGACACCTATCTGATAGAGCGGAAAAGACACCTGTCTGATGGAACAGGTAAGAAAGACATCTGTCTGATGGAACAGGTAAGAAAGACACCTGTCTGATGGAGCAGGTAAGGAAGACACCTGTCTGATGGAGCAGGTAAGACACCTATCTGATGGAGCGGAAAAGACACCTGTCTGATGGAACAGGTAAGAAAGACACCTGTCTGATGGAGCAGGTAAGGAAGACACCTGTCTGATGGAGCAGGTAAGACACCTGTCTGATGGAGCAGGTAAGACACCTGTCTGATGGAGCAAGGAAGACACCTGTCTGATGGAGCAGGTAAGAAAGACACCTGTCTGATGGAGCAGTTAAGAAAGACACCTGTCTGATGGAGCAGGTAAGACACCTATCTGATGGAGCAGGTAAGAAAGACACCTATCTGATGGAGCAGGTAAGACACCTGTCTGATGGAGCAGGTAAAACACCTGTCTGATGGAGCAGGTAAGAAAGACACCTATGTGATGGAGCAGGTAAGACACCTGTCTGATGGAGCAGGTAAGACACCTGTCACTTACTGATGGAGCAGATAAGACACGTGTCTGATGGAGCAGGTAAGACACCTGTTTGATGGAGCAGGTAAGACACCTGTCACTTACTGATGGAGCAGATAAGACACCTGTCTGATGGAGCAGGTAAGACACCTGTCTGATGGAGCAGGTAAGACACCTGTCTGATGGAGCAGGTAACACACCTGTCTGATGGAGCAGGTAAGAAAGACACCTGTCTGATGGAGCAGTTAAGAAAGACACCTGTCTGATGGAGCAGGTAAGACACCTATCTGATGGAGCAGGTAAGAAAGACACCTATCTGATGGAGCAGGTAAGACACCTATCTGATGGAGCAGGTAAGAAAGACACCTATCTGATGGAGCAGGTAAGACACCTGTCTGATGGAGCAGGTAAGAAAGACACCTGTCACTTACTGATGGAGCAGGTAAGACACCTGTCTGATGGAGCAGGTAAGAAAGACACCTATCTGATGGAGCAGGTAAGACACCTGTCTGATGGAGCAGGTAAGACACCTGTCACTTACTGATGGAGCAGATAAGACACCTGTCTGATGGAGCAGGTAAGACACCTGTTTGATGGAGCAGGTAAGACACCTGTTTGATGGAGCAGGTAAGACACCTGTTACTTACTGATGGAGCAGGTAAGACACCTGTCTGATGGAGCAGGTAAGACACCTGTCTGATGGAGCAGGTAAGACACCTGTCTGATGGAGCAGGTAACACACCTGTCTGATGGAGCAGGTAAGACACCTGTCTGATGGAGCAAGGAAGACACCTGTCTGATGGAGCAGGTAAGAAAGACACCTGTCTGATGGAGCAGTTAAGAAAGACACCTGTCTGATGGAGCAGGTAAGACACCTATCTGATGGAGCAGGTAAGAAAGACACCTATCTGATGGAGCAGGTAAGACACCTATCTGATGGAGCAGGTAAGAAAGACACCTATCTGATGGAGCAGGTAAGACACCTGTCTGATGGAGCAGGTAAGAAAGACACCTGTCACTTACTGATGGCGCAGGTAAGACACCTGTCTGATGGAGCAGGTAAGAAAGACACCTATCTGATGGAGCAGGTAAGACACCTATCTGATGGAGCAGGTAAGACACCTGTCTGATGGAGCAGGTAAGACACCTGTCTAATGGAGCAGGTAAGACAGACACCTGTGACTTACTGATGGAGCAGGTCAAGAGGTCAGCGTCCTGCTGTATCGCGGGGTACATGACCACATGTTGGGCTGCCATACTGAGGATCTCCAGCTCTTTAGCGATGACCAAAGCCATCTGGACAGACAAAAATTGTTAGCGATGACCATTTGGACAATGACAACAATTGTTAGTGATGACCAAAGCCATCTGCACAACGACAACAATTTAGTTAATAATGAATAGCACAGATACTGCCAACAATTCCTGCAAATGTTTTAAAAAACATTTATTTCACTATCATAACTGATGGATAATACTGATCGTTTACATAATGTATTATAAAGCCAATAGTCTATGCTGTCATCAGCAGTAACGTTTAGTTAGATCACTTGTGACGACATGCACGTGCAAGCTAAAGCTATTTGAGATATAGAATGTACGTATATTGTACAATGGGGCTAAAATAAAACTGTAAACTTTCAAATAGACAATCTCACATAATTCACAATGGATCATTTCTAATACTATGTATTTACTTAATACAGTATTACAGTCACAAACGTCAGTTTTGCTGTGAAATAAAAAATCTAATTAATAATCACAAGTTAAACTTTTTAATCTTAACAAACAAACAAAAAAGGATAATTCAAATCATTAGCATACCCAGGGGCTTGCGACCCCTCCCGGCGCCCGGGGACAAAATTTGAATTTGGCTCCCCCCATATATTTTTTATATTTATAATACAAAATAGCATCTAAAATGAGCTTATTTTGGCGCCGTAATGGCGCCCCTAGGGTCGGTGCATGGGGACATATGTAACCCCCCTCCACGTCGCTACGCCTCTGAGCATACTCATTAATATATTGAACATAGTTAAAATTATAATAAGCCAGCGAGGAAAATAGTAAGTACGTTTGTTGGCAGACATAAGTTCTGTCTGGGTGGTAGACACCCCCCCCCCCCCCCATTCACACGTGGGATGTTTTTTTAGCCCCCCCCCCCCCCTTCTTGACGATGAATGGACTACTGTCAGCTGAGCGGGCAACTGTTATCTAGGTCAAACACTCCATCTTGAAATCAGACTAGAAGAAATATCCCACACGCCGCGAGAGACGGGTTTTGGCGGGAAACGAAACGGATATGAGAAACTTCCACGTAACTTCCGGCTATATTAAAATCTCAAAGTTCACGTGTTATTAGAAAACGTGATGGAGGTTGGGGGAGGGGTGCGTGGGTGGGGGCTGTTCTAAGTGCCTCGGGTAAACGCTGGATATTTAAGGCAAATTGTACAACAGATGGTAGCTTAGATGGTAGAAGAGATGTTAAGGTAATTGTTTGAAAAGATTTTCTAAATTATATCAAGTATATGAAAAAAAAAACGATGATTTAGATAAATGAGTTATGAATAGTATAACTGTTCTTTCAATATTGCGATGTGCTTATAATTATTCAACAAAGTTATAATTACAAATATTAAATTATGTTTAATAATACCTGTGTACTAAAGTACAAATATATTGTATATTTCTGTCATTTCTGTCAAAGTTTTGTCGCCTCCCTAGCACCAGTACACCCGCACCCCTTCCCCCAGCACTAGTCCACACCTCCCGACAAGGGTTTCTTGCAGACTTTTTTCTCCGGGGGGGGGGGGGGGTGGGGGCGGGGGGGGGGGGGGAGGGGCACGATATTGTCAGGGGGGGGGGGTGGCGGACACTGGATAAAGTATGTTTTCTATATAATTCAATTTCGTGCGGGGGTGGGGGGGGGGGGGCGGTAGACATACTTCGGGGGGGGGGGACGCCTAGAAGAAACTCTGCTCCCAACTTGAAGAACGCTGAACACAGGTGTGACGTTCAAGACTAGAACGTAGGACACAACCAGACGTCAGCCACAGAGACATCGAACCATCCGGCTGGGTACCAGCGGGATGAGACCTGTGATGGTAGGGTGGGGGCAGGATGGTAGTGGGATGGTACAAACGTGGTGGTTGTTTGCTAGAAGGATGGTTGCAGGATGGCAGGTACAACATATAAAAAGCCTTAAGTAAACTCGTTTAAGAAGTTAATAAAATGTTATTTTGTTCTTTTATTGCTTTAATTTCTACATCAACATTTAATTTAACTCATTAAGATAATGTTCAAAACATTAATGCTAATTTAAAAAAAAAATTAAAATATCTATTTTTATAACTAGAACTATCTGTCGAGAAACATCTGTAACATTTATTTAATTGGCAAAAAGGTATTTCTAATTTAGTAATGTATTATTTCAAACCCAAGAGAACAACAAGAAAATCAAAAAGAAGAAAAGCGAAAAAAACAAAACTCAACAATAAAATAGAGATTACACGACAGAACACGAAGTGAGGAAAGGGTGATCAAATACAGCAAAAATATCCATGCTTTAGTGAAAGTAGGTTACATACTACATAACGATATAAGTTAGCTAGTAAAAGTTAGATCTACATCTAAAAAAAGTAAAATTAATGCAGTTAAAGTTAAATAATAAAATATTAGTTGTTTTTTTTAAAAATAATTTAATTTAGTATCAGCCACAAGCAAGCAAACACAGAATAGCAAGATCAAACCAAGCATGGCACAGCAACTACCGACTAGACCACAGCATCGACTACTGTTGTAATGCTAGTTTATGCTAGTATCGATGTCTAAGTATCGACTATATTATTTACTCACAATGATCGAGCTCTGGGGAGACATGAAAAAAAGGCAGGTTAACGACACACGATGTTGAACACACCTTCCATGTGCTCAGTGCAACCATCCAAAGCAAGGACGCTCCTCAAATCTTTACTCACAAAATGGCCGCAGTCATTATTGTATCTAGATCTTTTAATCCAATATTTCAAGTCCAAAAAGTGTGATGGACAAATTTGGAATTTTGAAAAATAATGTTAGTAACTGAATTTTAGACCTCAATTCGAGTTTTAAAAAAACAAAATTGAAAAAAAAAAACCCATGCAATTTGAGAAGTGGGCGGGGGTCGTTGTAGACTGAGATGTGACGTCATTTTTAGGGGTTATGGATTTTTGTAACAATGCCTGATGATGGGGAAAAGGGGTGGGGGGTATTTTTTTTTTTAAAAAGGCTGGATGTCATTTATGGATGACCCCTAGTTATAAGATCTTAACATAAGTCAAAGACAGTACCCCCCCCCCCCCTCCAAAGATCTGTGAAGATTTGAGAAGCGTCCATCACATTTAGCACACAGAGCTGCGTAAAGTCATGTATGATTCAATTAATGCGCACGGCAAATGCGACGCGACATGAAGCGATAGAAAGGTGCCCTGGCCCTAAAGCCTAGCACTGACGGACTGGGCTGGGGGGTGGGGATAGCCCACAATCATCGGGCTAATGGCTCTATAATTCATGGTTCATTAATGCTACATTAATACTTCATTATGTCTTGGTGGCTAATGCAGGGGATGCAAATTTCTCGTGCAACTGCTGAGGTTTGCAGGGTAGAATTATAGGGGGGGGAGGGGGGGAACACGCGATGGAGGGTGTTTGTTAGGGCAATTAGTACAATCTAAAACTTGACCAGGGAAGTTAGTAAAACCTAATTCAAACTGGTTTTTAAAATTGGCTGCTATAAGTGGGCGAAGTAGGGGAGAGGAAAGCTACATAGGCTGGTGTAAGGTGGGGTCCACCTTCATTAACATATCCCTAACCTCCGCACTCAGTCTGTGAAATATGGGAAGCAGGAAGCTTCTTAATTAGAGCATCACTAATGAGCCCACTTCCTGTGGCTGGGACAGACAGTCAGCTGAGTCCAGAGTCTGAGCTGCAGGGAACTTTTGGCCAGATAAAAAGGCGAGGACAGAAGCCAAAGGAGAAAACACGAGGAAGCGAGGGCTGGAGTAGCACTGCTATGGCGAGATAGATGTCCGACAGCTAACATATACAAAAAAGCACGTGACGTCTTAAAAGCGTGTGACGTCACAAACAAAATGTGATGTAATAAAAGTGAATGACGTCGTACAAGCAGGTGTAATGTCACGTGTTAAAAAAATGGACATGACGTCACATTAAAAAAAACGTCTCACCTCCTGGTCTGTGGTCTCGGGGGTCTTGAGGGTCAGGATGAGGTTGCACTCCCTCTTGACGTCATCCGCGATGAACTGGAGGTTCGCCTGGGAGATGGCGAACTGGCCAGGGTCAAGGTCACCACAGCTGGCGTCGTCGGGCAGCTCCACCATCTCTGCCAGCATCACCTCCATCAGCAGGAGTCTGAAACGGTAATCAGAGTTCGGAGTATGAAACAGGAATCAGATTTCGGAGTATGAAACGCTAATCAGAGTTCGGAGTCTGAAACGGTAATCAGAGTTCGGAGTCTGAAACGGTAACCAGAGTTCGGAGTCTGAAACGGTAATCAGAGTTCGGAGTCTGAAACGGTAATCACAGTTCGGAGTATGAAACGGTAATCAGAGTTCGGAGTATGAAACAGTAATCAGAGTTCGGAGTCTGAAACGGTAATCACAGTTCGGAGTCTGAAACGGTAATCAGAGTTCGGAGTCTGAAACGGTAATCAGAGTTCGGAGTCTGAAACGGTAATCAGAGTTCGGAGTCTGAAACGGTAATCAGAGTTCGGAGTCTGAAACGGTAATCAAATGAGAGTCTGGTCAAATGGGGATTCGAAGTCTGAAGCACTCATGTGAGCGTTCGAAGTCCGAAGGAGTCGCGTGTGAGTTGGAAGTCTGAAGCAGTCATGTTAGTGATGGAAATAGTTCTTCATAATACTGGAGCGAATCTTCTTCAACAATATAGAACAACGTAAACTCCGCCATCAGATTCTATGGCTTTGCTCCTATAGCCTGTGTCCATTCAAGAACAATCTGCGAGGTAGCAGTTGCATTTCGTCGTTTTCCCAAATACAGAAGTTAACGTTTTAATTTATTGAATGGAAGTTTAATTCGTGAGAAGACTCATTAGTTATTTAGTTTCACTAGACGGTGTGGCGAGCAATGGTACAGGGGTGATGGCGGGGGTGTAATGGTGATGGTAGGTTTAGTGGTATGGCATATTTAGCAGTTAAAAACAACAGCAAATCAGCGTATAACTTTGTGGACAAAAGCCTTTCTTTTCTCCACATAAAAAAAACCAAGCCAGCAGACAGTATTGGGTGTTTAAAGCAAGTAGACTGTGGGCTGGTGGACTGTGGGCTGTTGGACTGGTGGGCTGTGGGCTGGTGGGCTGGTGGACTGTGGGCTGGTGGGCTGTGGGCTGGTGGACTGTGGGCTGGTGGACTGTGGTCTGGTGGACTGTGGGCTGGTGGACTGGCGGACTGTGGGCTAGGTGGACTGTGTGCCGGTGGACTGTGGGCTGGTGGACTGTGGACTGGCGGACTGTGGGCTGGTGGACTGTGGTCTGGTGGACTGTGGGCTGGTGGACTGGCGGACTGTGGGCTGGTGGGCTGTGGGCTGGTGGACTGTGGGCTGGTGGACTGTGGTCTGGTGGACTGTGGGCTGGTGGACTGGCGGACTGTGGGCTAGGTGGACTGTGTGCCGGTGGACTGTGGGCTGGTGGACTGTGGACTGGCGGACTGTGGGCTAGGTGGACTGTGGGCTGGTGGACTGTGGACTGGCGGACTGTGGGCTAGGTGGACTGTGGGCTAGTGGACTGTGGGCTGGTGGACTGTGGATTGGCGGACTGTGGACTGGCGGACTGTGGGCTAGGTGGACTGTGGGTTGGTGGACTGTGGGCTGGTGGACTGTGGACTGGCGGACTGTGGACTGGCGGACTGTGGGCTGGTGGACTGTGGACTGGCGGACTGTGGACTGGCGGACTGTGGGCTAGGTGGACTGTGGACTGGCGGACTGTGGACTGGCGGACTGTGGACTGGCGGACTGTGGGCTGGTGGACTGTGGACTGGCGGACTGTGGACTGGCGGACTGTGGGCTGGTGGACTGTGGACTGGCGGACTGTGGACTGGCGGACTGTGGGCTAGGTGGACTGTGGGCTGGTGGACTGTGGGCTAGTGGACTGTGTGCAGGTGGACTGTGGACTGGCGGACTGTGGGCTAGGTGGACTGTGGACTGGCGGACTGTGGGCTAGGTGGACTGTGGGCTGATGGACTGTGGACTGGCGGACTGTGGGCTAGGTGGACTGTGGACTGGCGGACTGTGGGCTAGGTGGACTGTGGGCTGGTGGACTGTGGACTGGCGGACTGTGGGCTGGTGGACTGTGGACTGGCGGACTGTGGGCTAGGTGGACTGTGGACTGGCGGACTGTGGGCTAGGTGGACTGTGGACTGGCGGACTGTGGGCTAGGTGGACTGTGGGCTGGTGGACTGTGGGCTAGTGGACTGTGGACTATGGGCTGGTGGACTGTGGGCTAGTGGACTGTGGACTATGGGCTAGTGGACTGTGGGCTAGTGGACTGTGGGCTGGTGGACTTTAAACACAAGACATTTCCGGCGTCTTAATATCTAATCAATTGTAAGGGTAAATGATCGTCTGTTGTCAAATTCTGGGGAAGGGGAGTAAGAGGGTCAGGCACGCGATTTAGAACTCTTTCTTTTATCATGCGTGTGGATCGTGTTGCGTAGATGGTGTTGTGTAGATGTTGTTGTCTTGTGGATGGTGTTGTGTGGATGGTGTTGTGTGGATGGTGTTGTTGTGTGGATGGTGTTGTGTGGATGGTGTTGTGTGGATGGTGTTGTGTGGATGGTGTTGTGTGGATGGTGTTGTGTGGATGGTGTTGTTGTGTGGATGGTGTTGTGTGGATGGTGTTGTGTGGATGGTGTTGTTGTGTGGATGGTGTTGTGTGGATGGTGTTGTGTGGATGGTGTTGTGTGAAGGTTTTTTTGTGGATGGTGTTGTGTGGATGCTGTTGTTGTGTGGATGATGTTGTCATGTGGATGGTGTTGTATGGATGGTGTTGTTGTGTGTATGGTGTTGTGTGAATGGTGTTGTTGTGTGTATGGTGTTGTGTGGATGGTGTTGTGTGAATGGTGTTGTCGTGTGGATGGTGTCGTGCGGATGTTGTCGTGTGGTAGTGAAGTCACGTGAAACGTCATGTTGAGATATCACGTATTGCATTTGTCGATGGTGTATGGCGGCATTGGGTGATGACGTTATCTGCTAAGGTCATGCAGTAGCTCTGAAAGTTGTAAAACGATGTGACGTCACGAGGTGAAGGTCAACTACTGACCACGTTTGTTGGGCCAGACATTGTCTCTCTGACACAACAAAAACAGCCAGATGATCCCACATTATCCTGAATTTAAAGAGTTATCCCACGCTATCCTAAATTGTTAGCTACACAGGAAGTTCGCCTGCAGACAGTTTCATTCCATCCCTGCCATCAGAGTTTAATTTAGCCACACGTTCTCATTAAGCCTAATGAAACAAAGTGCACTTTCTCGAGATTAATGAAAAAAGTTAAGACTTGTCATTTTGCTAAGGGGGATAAAGCAACTTAATATGTTTGTTAAACAGTTCGGGCATGAAAGAATCTTATGCTGGGTCGCAGACGTCACGGAAGTACACAAACATCGATGACGTCACGGAAGTACACAAACATCGATGACGTCACGGAAGTACACGAACATCGATGACGTCACGGAAGTACACATAGTGACGTCACGGCAGTTACACAAACGTCTATGACGTCACGGCAGTAAATAAGCATCGATGATGTCATAGCAGTACAGAACCATCGATGACGTCAGAACAATACGCCTGTCCAACAAACATCGATGACGTCACGGCAGTACACACACATCGATGACGTCACGGAAGTACACCTGTCTTGCAAATGATCGCCTGAAGGATGACACCTTGATGACTAGTGACCCCAGTAATCCACCTGTCAGTAAGGAACCCAGCCAGTGTTGCCTCTAATCGATACGATCGTCTGGTAACTGTCACACCATTTTACCACACATTAAACTCACATTACATCAATCAATGGCTAACCACTTTATCCCTAAACACAACCACCACACCACTAACTGCATACCTAAACACAACCACCAAACCACAAATCATATCCCTGACCACATAATCTCAATCCACAACCACCATTCCACTAACCACAACCTCCACACCACTAACCACAACACCACTAACCACAACCTCCACACCACTAACCACAACCACCACACCACTAACCACCACACCACTAACTACATCCCTAAACACAACTACCACACCACAAATCATATTTCTAATTACAACCACAACATCCCTAACCACATAATCTCGAACCACAATCGCCACAACCCTAACCACAACCACCACACAACTAACCACAACCACAACACCACTAACCACAACCACTAACCATATTCCTAATTACAACCACCACACCCCTAACCACAACCTCCACACCACTAACCACAGCCACCACACCCCTAACCACAACCACCAAACCCCTAACCACACCCCTAACCACAACCACCACACCACTAACCACAGCCACCACACCACTAACCACACCCCTAACCACACCACTAACCATTGCCACCACACCACTAACCTCCACACCACTAACCACAGCCACCACACCACTAACCACAACCTCCACACCCCTAACAACAACCACCACACCACTAACCACAACCACCACTAACCACAACCACCACACCACTAACCACAACCTCCACACCACTAACCACAGCTACCACACCACTAACCACACCACTAACCACAGCCACCACACCACTAACCACCACACCACTAACCACAACCTCCACACCACTAACCACAGCCACCACACCACTAACCACACAAACAAAGATCAATAGCATACAGCATCTCCCCTCAAAGAAAACCTTTAATGAAGTTAACAGGCAGCAGAACTTGGTCAATGACGAACGTTTATAAAACAGATACAGCCATGGGGGTGTTGCTACATGAATATAGCAGGAGCTGTCCGATCAGGTCAGCAGTCACATGACGTCAGCAGTCACATGAAGTCAGCAGTTATATGAAGTCAGCAGTCATATGACGTCAGCAGTCACATAAAGTCAACTGTCACGTTAGTCATCTGTCAAATACAGTCAGCTGTTATATACAGACAGAAGTCACATGAAGTCAGCAGTCACATAAAGTCAGCAATCACATGATGTCAGCTGTCACGTTAAGTCAGCAGTCACGTTAAGTCAGCAGTCACATAAAGTCAGCAGTCACATAAAGTCAGCTGTCACATAAAGTCAACTACCACAGGTAGAGCTTTCATGAAGCATTACCACACCACAAAACCTCCCAGCTAAGATACAATGTGCTGCCCACTTAAGATAGGATTTTTTTTTTTGTGTTTTAAAAATCAGAAAGAAAAAAAAATCGATTTTTTTTCCCCAAGGTCAGTAAACAACTTGCTCTCTTGCGTATAGTGGCATTAACGGCTCGGGTTGTTAATTAATTAGCCAGATGATAATCAGAGAAATCAAACTTGAAAAAGTGCATATTAATTGAGAAAAACACCGTAAGGCGGGTAATGAATCGGACAGTCCCAATTATATCATTAGCCCAATCAGTGTTAGTTAGACCTAGGGTTATGGGCGTCTTCATGTAAACAACTGAACTGTGGGGTACAGTAGAGTTGTTGGATCAGTCAACTGTGGGGTACAGTAGAGTTGTTGGATCAGTAAGCTGTGGGGTACAGTAGAGTTGTTGGATCAGTAAACTGTGGGGTACAGTAGAGTTGTTGGATCAGTAAGCTGTGGGGTACAGTAGAGTTGTTGGATCAGTAAACTGTGGGGTACAGTAGAGTTGTTGGATCAGTCAACTGTGGGGTACAGTAGAGTTGTTGGATCAGTAAACTGTGGGGTACAGTAGAGTTGTTGGATCAGTCAACTGTGGGGTACAGTAGAGTTGTTGGATCAGTCAACTGTGGGGTACAGTAGAGTTGTTGGATCAGTAAGCTGTGGGGTACAGTAGAGTTGTTGGATCAGGGTACAGTAGAGTTGTTGGATCAGTCAACTGTGGGGTACAGTAGAGTTGTTGGATCAGTAAGCTGTGGGGTACAGTAGAGTTGTTGGATCAGGGTACAGTAGAGTTGTTGGATCAGTAAACTGTGGGGTACAGTAGAGTTGTTGGATCAGTAAACTGTGGGGTACAGTAGAGTTGTTGGATCAGTAAACTGTGGGGTACAGTAGAGTTGTTGGATCAGTAAGCTGTGGGGTACAGTAGAGTTGTTGGATCAGGGTACAGTAGAGTTGTTGGATCAGTAAACTGTGGGGTACAGTAGAGTTGTTGGATCAGTAAACTGTGGGGTACAGTAGAGTTAGTGAACTGTGGGGTACAGTAGAGTTGTTGGATCAGGGTACAGTAGAGTTGTTGGATCAGTAAACTGTGGGGTACAGTAGAGTTGTTGGATCAGTAAACTGTGGGGTACAGTAGAGTTAGTGAACTGTGGGGTACAGTAGAGTTGTTGGATCAGGGTACAGTAGAGTTGTTGGATCAGTAAACTGTGGGGTACAGTAGAGTTGTTGGATCAGTAAACTGTGGGGTACAGTAGAGTTGTTGGATCAGTAAACTGTGGGGTACAGTAGAGTTGTTGGATCAGGGTACAGTAGAGTTGTTGGATCAGTAAACTGTGGGGTACAGTAAAGTTGTTGCATCAGTAAGCTGTGGGGTACAGTAGAGTTGTTGGATCAGTAAACTGTGGGGTACAGTAGAGTTGTTGGATCAGTCAACTGTGGGGTACAGTAGAGTTGTTGGATCAGTAAACTGTGGGGTACAGTAGAGTTGTTGGATCAGGGTACAGTAGAGTTGTTGGATCAGTAAACTGTGGGGTACAGTAGAGTTGTTGGATCAGTCAACTGTGGGGTACAGTAGAGTTGTTGGATCAGTAAACTGTGGGGTACAGTAGAGTTGTTGGATCAGTAAACTGTGGGGTAGAGTTGTTGGATCAGTCAACTGTGGGGTACAGTAGAGTTGTTGGATCAGTCAACTGTGGGGTACAGTAGAGTTGTTGGATCAGTCAACTGTGGGGTACAGTAGAGTTGTTGGATCAGTAAGCTGTGGGGTACAGTAGAGTTGTTGGATCAGGGTACAGTAGAGTTGTTGGATCAGTAAACTGTGGGGTACAGTAGAGTTGTTGGATCAGTAAACTGTGGGGTACAGTAGAGTTGTTGGATCAGTAAGCTGTGGGGTACAGTAGAGTTGTTGGATCAGGGTACAGTAGAGTTGTTGGATCAGTAAACTGTGGGGTACAGTAGAGTTGTTGGATCAGTAAACTGTGGGGTACAGTAGAGTTGTTGGATCAGTAAACTGCAGTAGAGTTATTGGATCAGTAAACTGTGGGGTACAGTAGAGTTGTTGGATCAGTAAGCTGTGGGGTACAGTAGAGTTGTTGGATCAGGGTACAGTAGAGTTGTTGCATCAGTAAACTGTGGGGTACAGTAGAGTTGTTGGATCAGTAAACTGTGGGGTACAGTAGAGTTAGTGAACTGTGGGGTACAGTAGAGTTGTTGGATCAGGGTACAGTAGAGTTGTTGGATCAGTAAACTGTGGGGTACAGTAGAGTTGTTGGATCAGTAAACTGTGGGGTACAGTAGAGTTAGTGAACTGTGGGGTACAGTAGAGTTGTTGAATCAGGGTACAGTAGAGTTGTTGGATCAGTAAACTGTGGGGTACAGTAGAGTTGTTGGATCAGTAAACTGTGGGGTACAGTAGAGTTGTTGGATCAGTAAACTGTGGGGTACAGTAGAGTTGTTGGATCAGGGTACAGTAGAGTTGTTGGATCAGTAAACTGTGGGGTACAGTAGAGTTGTTGGATCAGTAAGCTGTGGGGTACAGTAGAGTTGTTGGATCAGTAAACTGTGGGGTACAGTAGAGTTGTTGGATCAGTCAACTGTGGGGTACAGTAGAGTTGTTGGATCAGTAAACTGTGGGGTACAGTAGAGTTGTTGGATCAGTAAACTGTGGGGTACAGTAGAGTTGTTGGATCAGTAAACTGTGGGGTAGAGTTGTTGGATCAGTCAACTGTGGGGTACAGTAGAGTTGTTGGATCAGTAAACTGTGGGGTACAGTAGAGTTGTTGGATCAGTAAACTGTGGGGTAGAGTTGTTGGATCAGTCAACTGTGGGGTACAGTAGAGTTGTTGGATCAGTCAACTGTGGGGTACAGTAGAGTTGTTGGATCAGTCAACTGTGGGGTACAGTAGAGTTGTTGGATCAGTAAGCTGTGGGGTACAGTAGAGTTGTTGGATCAGGGTACAGTAGAGTTGTTGGATCAGTAAACTGTGGGGTACAGTAGAGTTGTTGGATCAGTAAACTGTGGGGTACAGTAGAGTTGTTGGATCAGTAAGCTGTGGGGTACAGTAGAGTTGTTGGATCAGTAAACTGTGGGGTACAGTAGAGTTGTTGGATCAGTAAACTGTGGGGTACAGTAGAGTTAGTGAACTGTGGGGTACAGTAGAGTTGTTGGATCAGGGTACAGTAGAGTTGTTGGATCAGTAAACTGTGGGGTACAGTAGAGTTGTTGGATCAGTAAACTGTGGGGTACAGTAGAGTTGTTGGATCAGTAAACTGTGGGGTACAGTAGAGTTAGTGAACTGTGGGGTACAGTAGAGTTGTTGGATCAGGGTACAGTAGAGTTGTTGGATCAGTAAACTGTGGGGTACAGTAGAGTTGTTGGATCAGTAAACTGTGGGGTACAGTAGAGTTGTTGGATTAGTAAACTGTGGGGTACAGTAGAGTTAGTGAACTGTGGGGTACAGTAGAGTTGTTGGATCAGGGTACAGTAGAGTTGTTGGATCAGTAAACTGTGGGGTAGAGTTGTTGGATCAGTAAACTGTGGGGTACAGTAGAGTTGTTGGATCAGTAAACTGTGGGGTACAGTAGAGTTGTTGGATCAGTAAACTGTGGGGTACAGTAGAGTTGTTGGATCAGTAAACTGTGGGGTACAGTAGAGTTGTTGGATCAGTAAACTGTGGGGTACAGTAGAGTTGTTGGATCAGTAAACTGTGGGGTACAGTAGAGTTGTTGGATCAGTAAGCTGTGGGGTACAGTAGAGTTATTGGATCAGTAAACTGTGGGGTACAGTAGAGTTAGTGAACTGTGGGGTACAGTAGAGTTGTTGGATCAGGGTACAGTAGAGTTGTTGGATCAGTAAACTGTGGGGTACAGTAGAGTTGTTGGATCAGTAAACTGTGGGGTACAGTAGAGTTAGTGAACTGTGGGGTACAGTAGAGTTGTTGGATCAGGGTACAGTAGAGTTGTTGGATCAGTAAACTGTGGGGTACAGTAGAGTTGTTGGATCAGTAAACTGTGGGGTACAGTAGAGTTGTTGGATCAGTAAACTGTGGGGTACAGTAGAGTTGTTGGATCAGGGTACAGTAGAGTTGTTGGATCAGTAAACTGTGGGGTACAGTAGAGTTGTTGGATCAGTAAGCTGTGGGGTACAGTAGAGTTGTTGGATCAGTAAACTGTAGTAGAGTTATTGGATCAGTAAACTGTGGGGTACAGTAGAGTTGTTGGATCAGTAAGCTGTGGGGTACAGTAGAGTTGTTGGATCAGGGTACAGTAGAGTTGTTGGATCAGTAAACTGTGGGGTACAGTAGAGTTGTTGGATCAGTAAACTGTGGGGTACAGTAGAGTTAGTGAACTGTGGGGTACAGTAGAGTTGTTGGATCAGGGTACAGTAGAGTTGTTGGATCAGTAAACTGTGGGGTACAGTAGAGTTGTTGGATCAGTAAACTGTGGGGTACAGTAGAGTTAGTGAACTGTGGGGTACAGTAGAGTTGTTGGATCAGGGTACAGTAGAGTTGTTGGATCAGTAAACTGTGGGGTACAGTAGAGTTGTTGGATCAGTTAACTGTGGGGTACAGTAGAGTTGTTGGATCAGTAAACTGTGGGGTACAGTAGAGTTGTTGGATCAGTAAACTGTGGGGTACAGTAGAGTTGTTGGATCAGTAAACTGTGGGGTACAGTAGAGTTGTTGGATCAGGGTACAGTAGAGTTGTTGGATCAGTAAACTGTGGGGTACAGTAGAGTTGTTGGATCAGTAAGCTGTGGGGTACAGTAGAGTTGTTGGATCAGTAAACTGTGGGGTACAGTAGAGTTGTTGGATCAGTCAACTGTGGGGTACAGTAGAGTTGTTGGATCAGTAAACTGTGGGGTACAGTAGAGTTGTTGGATCAGTAAACTGTGGGGTACAGTAGAGTTGTTGGATCAGTAAACTGTGGGGTAGAGTTGTTGGATCAGTCAACTGTGGGGTACAGTAGAGTTGTTGGATCAGTAAACTGTGGGGTACAGTAGAGTTGTTGGATCAGTAAACTGTGGGGTAGAGTTGTTGGATCAGTCAACTGTGGGGTACAGTAGAGTTGTTGGATCAGTCAACTGTGGGGTACAGTAGAGTTGTTGGATCAGTCAACTGTGGGGTACAGTAGAGTTGTTGGATCAGTAAGCTGTGGGGTACAGTAGAGTTGTTGGATCAGGGTACAGTAGAGTTGTTGGATCAGTAAACTGTGGGGTACAGTAGAGTTGTTGGATCAGTAAACTGTGGGGTACAGTAGAGTTGTTGGATCAGTAAGCTGTGGGGTACAGTAGAGTTGTTGGATCAGGGTACAGTAGAGTTGTTGGATCAGTAAACTGTGGGGTACAGTAGAGTTGTTGGATCAGTAAACTGTGGGGTACAGTAGAGTTAGTGAACTGTGGGGTACAGTAGAGTTGTTGGATCAGGGTACAGTAGAGTTGTTGGATCAGTAAACTGTGGGGTACAGTAGAGTTGTTGGATCAGTAAACTGTGGGGTACAGTAGAGTTGTTGGATCAGTAAACTGTGGGGTACAGTAGAGTTAGTGAACTGTGGGGTACAGTAGAGTTGTTGGATCAGGGTACAGTAGAGTTGTTGGATCAGTAAACTGTGGGGTACAGTAGAGTTGTTGGATCAGTAAACTGTGGGGTACAGTAGAGTTGTTGGATTAGTAAACTGTGGGGTACAGTAGAGTTAGTGAACTGTGGGGTACAGTAGAGTTGTTGGATCAGGGTACAGTAGAGTTGTTGGATCAGTAAACTGTGGGGTAGAGTTGTTGGATCAGTAAACTGTGGGGTACAGTAGAGTTGTTGGATCAGTAAACTGTGGGGTACAGTAGAGTTGTTGGATCAGTAAACTGTGGGGTACAGTAGAGTTGTTGGATCAGTAAACTGTGGGGTACAGTAGAGTTGTTGGATCAGTAAACTGTGGGGTACAGTAGAGTTGTTGGATCAGTAAACTGTGGGGTACAGTAGAGTTGTTGGATCAGTAAGCTGTGGGGTACAGTAGAGTTATTGGATCAGTAAACTGTGGGGTACAGTAGAGTTAGTGAACTGTGGGGTACAGTAGAGTTGTTGGATCAGGGTACAGTAGAGTTGTTGGATCAGTAAACTGTGGGGTACAGTAGAGTTGTTGGATCAGTAAACTGTGGGGTACAGTAGAGTTAGTGAACTGTGGGGTACAGTAGAGTTGTTGGATCAGGGTACAGTAGAGTTGTTGGATCAGTAAACTGTGGGGTACAGTAGAGTTGTTGGATCAGTAAACTGTGGGGTACAGTAGAGTTGTTGGATCAGTAAACTGTGGGGTACAGTAGAGTTGTTGGATCAGGGTACAGTAGAGTTGTTGGATCAGTAAACTGTGGGGTACAGTAGAGTTGTTGGATCAGTAAGCTGTGGGGTACAGTAGAGTTGTTGGATCAGTAAACTGTAGTAGAGTTATTGGATCAGTAAACTGTGGGGTACAGTAGAGTTGTTGGATCAGTAAGCTGTGGGGTACAGTAGAGTTGTTGGATCAGGGTACAGTAGAGTTGTTGGATCAGTAAACTGTGGGGTACAGTAGAGTTGTTGGATCAGTAAACTGTGGGGTACAGTAGAGTTAGTGAACTGTGGGGTACAGTAGAGTTGTTGGATCAGGGTACAGTAGAGTTGTTGGATCAGTAAACTGTGGGGTACAGTAGAGTTGTTGGATCAGTAAACTGTGGGGTACAGTAGAGTTAGTGAACTGTGGGGTACAGTAGAGTTGTTGGATCAGGGTACAGTAGAGTTGTTGGATCAGTAAACTGTGGGGTACAGTAGAGTTGTTGGATCAGTTAACTGTGGGGTACAGTAGAGTTGTTGGATCAGTAAACTGTGGGGTACAGTAGAGTTGTTGGATCAGGGTACAGTAGAGTTGTTGGATCAGTAAACTGTGGGGTACAGTAGAGTTGTTGGATCAGTAAGCTGTGGGGTACAGTAGAGTTGTTGGATCAGTAAACTGTGGGGTACAGTAGAGTTGTTGGATCAGTCAACTGTGGGGTACAGTAGAGTTGTTGGATCAGTAAACTGTGGGGTACAGTAGAGTTGTTGGATCAGGGTACAGTAGAGTTGTTGGATCAGTAAACTGTGGGGTACAGTAGAGTTGTTGGATCAGTCAACTGTGGGGTACAGTAGAGTTTTTGGATCAGTAAACTGTGGGGTACAGTAGAGTTGTTGGATCAGTAAACTGTGGGGTAGAGTTGTTGGATCAGTCAACTGTGGGGTACAGTAGAGTTGTTGGATCAGTCAACTGTGGGGTACAGTAGAGTTGTTGGATCAGTCAACTGTGGGGTACAGTAGAGTTGTTGGATCAGTAAGCTGTGGGGTACAGTAGAGTTGTTGGATCAGGGTACAGTAGAGTTGTTGGATCAGTAAACTGTGGGGTACAGTAGAGTTGTTGGATCAGTAAACTGTGGGGTACAGTAGAGTTGTTGGATCAGTAAGCTGTGGGGTACAGTAGAGTTGTTGGATCAGGGTACAGTAGAGTTGTTGGATCAGTAAACTGTGGGGTACAGTAGAGTTGTTGGATCAGTAAACTGTGGGGTACAGTAGAGTTAGTGAACTGTGGGGTACAGTAGAGTTGTTGGATCAGGGTACAGTAGAGTTGTTGGATCAGTAAACTGTGGGGTACAGTAGAGTTGTTGGATCAGTAAACTGTGGGGTACAGTAGAGTTGTTGGATCAGTAAACTGTGGGGTACAGTAGAGTTAGTGAACTGTGGGGTACAGTAGAGTTGTTGGATCAGGGTACAGTAGAGTTGTTGGATCAGTAAACTGTGGGGTACAGTAGAGTTGTTGGATCAGTAAACTGTGGGGTACAGTAGAGTTGTTGGATTAGTAAACTGTGGGGTACAGTAGAGTTAGTGAACTGTGGGGTACAGTAGAGTTGTTGGATCAGGGTACAGTAGAGTTGTTGGATCAGTAAACTGTGGGGTAGAGTTGTTGGATCAGTAAACTGTGGGGTACAGTAGAGTTGTTGGATCAGTAAACTGTGGGGTACAGTAGAGTTGTTGGATCAGTAAACTGTGGGGTACAGTAGAGTTGTTGGATCAGTAAACTGTGGGGTACAGTAGAGTTGTTGGATCAGTAAACTGTGGGGTACAGTAGAGTTGTTGGATCAGTAAGCTGTGGGGTACAGTAGAGTTGTTGGATCAGTAAACTGTGGGGTACAGTAGAGTTAGTGAACTGTGGGGTACAGTAGAGTTGTTGGATCAGGGTACAGTAGAGTTGTTGGATCAGTAAACTGTGGGGTACAGTAGAGTTGTTGGATCAGTAAACTGTGGGGTACAGTAGAGTTGTTGGATCAGTAAACTGTGGGGTACAGTAGAGTTAGTGAACTGTGGGGTACAGTAGAGTTGTTGGATCAGGGTACAGTAGAGTTGTTGGATCAGTAAACTGTGGGGTACAGTAGAGTTGTTGGATCAGTAAACTGTGGGGTACAGTAGAGTTGTTGGATCAGTAAACTGTGGGGTACAGTAGAGTTGTTGAATCAGGGTACAGTAGAGTTGTTGGATCAGTAAACTGTGGGGTACAGTAGAGTTGTTGGATCAGTAAGCTGTGGGGTACAGTAGAGTTGTTGGATCAGTAAACTGTGGGGTACAGTAGAGTTGTTGGATCAGTCAACTGTGGGGTACAGTAGAGTTGTTGGATCAGTAAACTGTGGGGTACAGTAGAGTTGTTGGATCAGGGTACAGTAGAGTTGTTGGATCAGTAAACTGTGGGGTACAGTAGAGTTGTTGGATCAGTAAACTGTGGGGTACAGTAGAGTTGTTGGATCAGTCAACTGTGGGGTACAGTAGAGTTGTTGGATCAGTAAACTGTGGGGTACAGTAGAGTTGTTGGATCAGTAAACTGTGGGGTAGAGTTGTTGGATCAGTCAACTGTGGGGTACAGTAGAGTTGTTGGATCAGTAAACTGTGGGGTACAGAGAGTTGTTGGATCAGTAAACTGTGGGGTAGAGTTGTTGGATCAGTAAACTGTGGGGTACAGTAGAGTTGTTGGATCAGGGTACAGTAGAGTTGTTGGATCAGTCAACTGTGGGGTACAGTAGAGTTGTTGGATCAGTAAACTGTGGGGTACAGTAGAGTTGTTGGATCAGTAAACTGTGGGGTAGAGTTGTTGGATCAGTCAACTGTGGGGTACAGTAGAGTTGTTGGATCAGGGTACAGTAGAGTTGTTGGATCCGTTAACCTGGGGGGGACAGTAGAGTTGTTGGATCAGTAAACTGTGGGGTACAGTAGAGTTGTTGGATCAGGGTACAGTAGAGTTGTTGGATCAGTAAACTGTGGGGTACAGTAGAGTTGTTGGATCAGTAAACTGTGGGGTACAGTAGAGTTGTTGGATCAGTCAACTGTGGGGTACAGTAGAGTTGTTGGATCAGTAAACTGTGGGGTACAGTAGAGTTGTTGGATCAGTAAACTGTGGGGTAGAGTTGTTGGATCAGTCAACTGTGGGGTACAGTAGAGTTGTTGGATCAGTAAACTGTGGGGTACAGAGAGTTGTTGGATCAGTAAACTGTGGGGTAGAGTTGTTGGATCAGTAAACTGTGGGGTACAGTAGAGTTGTTGGATCAGGGTACAGTAGAGTTGTTGGATCAGTCAACTGTGGGGTACAGTAGAGTTGTTGGATCAGTAAACTGTGGGGTACAGTAGAGTTGTTGGATCAGTAAACTGTGGGGTACAGTAGAGTTGATGGATCAGTCAACTGTGGGGTACAGTAGAGTTGTTGGATCAGGGTACAGTAGAGTTGTTGGATCAGTAAACTGTGGGGTACAGTAGAGTTGTTGGATCAGTCAACTGTGGGGTACAGAAGAGTTGTTGGATCAGTAAACTGTGGGGTACAGTAGAGTTGTTGGATCAGTAAACTGTGGGGTACAGTAGAGTTGTTGGATCAGTAAACTGTGGGGTACAGTAGAGTTGTTGGATCAGTCAACTGTGGGGTACAGAAGAGTTGTTGACAGAGTCATCGTAATGTTCATCGATATCTGAATCTGTAGGATCAAGATCCACTGGTGAACTTTGACACCTGTGGTAGAAAATACTTCTAGGGGAAATCATATAACAGTTGACTGTATTTATACACAGGACGCGTGGCCTAGCGGTAGAGAGCTAGACTTCTAGCCCTAAAGTCTCGACTTCGAATCCGGGATCAAGCCTGTCTTTAATTCCACCCAACTCTGATGGTTACCTAACTCACGTTAGGGAAAGTAAAGGCGACTGGGCATAGTGCTGACCACACAATCCCTTCGTGTCTACTTCTTGTGTCGGGCAGGAAAGGGAAAAGATGAGATGTTTGTACATGATTCGTGTGTAGGGAACATGAGCAGAGAACAGGAGGAGCAACAAAACAACACCAGCAAGACAATGAACACCGCTAGGTAGGTAAAGCAATCTTATGTGGCCATGAGAGAGCTAGCATAGATTTATATTGAAAATATAAAAAGAACAATCTTTAATGTGAACAACACGCTATGTGGTCTGATTGTACAAACACTGCTGTGGGAGAGACGATCATGAAAACTGCAGACGTTACACATTTAAAAAATTTTTTTTAGAATAAGTGATGGAGTCCCAAAGTAGGACTAAAAATATGACTGCAGCCACCCCTTTCCACTGGAGTTTATTCAGGTTAGTCACGAGGGTTGTACGAGCTGATGTGTTTTTCATTAGTTTTAAATTTCTACTGATGACAAATCGATGGAGTCAGGACCCCAGTCAGCTGGTACTGGAGGGTACCACGACACAGTTTTAGGACCACTGAAAAATAAGCCGTACTAAGACAATACAGAGTTGCTGTTTTCGGCAACGTCAATCAGGGCACATTTTGCCGAGGACATTTTGTCAGTGACATGTTCAATCACTACAGAGCGGATTGAAAACTGTTGAACATTCTCTGAACACGCGACTTTGTCGTGACTAGTGGAGATTGGCCAACAATTTAGAGTCTCTAGCTGAAAGAAGCTTAGTACTACTTTAGTACTACTAGTTTCTAGGTAGAGGATAGTACCACCATTTCTAGTAGAGGATAGTAGCACTAGTTCTAGGAAGAGTATTTTTTACCAAAGGCGGACTCTATCAGCCGTTAAATGAAATGTTAAGGTAACAAAACATTTCTGTCAAATAAACATTGTCGACCCAACAGACTCAATGCGAATACTAATCTAAAACTAGAATAATTATTCAAAGAATAAACATTATTATACTATTTGATAACATTCACATAAATAATTATTAGCATTAATGATTTGTGATCGGCTGTAGATGTCTACTGCCCGCGGACGATCAATTCTACACAAATCAAACATGCAAATGTGAGGGCCTGGCCGGAAACGGAGATGTCGTAAGCCGGACTGCCGGGTCCCGCTGCCGGACGCTGGATCAACGTAATACAGTGACCTCTATGCATACATACATAGCACCAGATGTTGACGTGCGGGCGACAATATTGGGAGTTGCTTCCCTTGGGTTGTAATGGGCAGATAATCTTAGCACGGGTTGAACCACACGAACGACAACTCTAGCAGGTAACTCGCGCAAGATCTCTGCACACTGGTAAACTAACCACGAATTGTTAAAGCCCTGTACATTTGATATGCTATGTGATCGATTTACGTGGACGGCCACTGTTGGGTAAATGAACACCTAGAACCTGTGCTTCTGTTTACCACAGCTCGCTATAAACGAAGGCCCAGACAAACAATCAAGTCCTGCACATTTGAGTTGTTTTACCTGGTAGAGCTCGTTCTCGGTGTAATCTCAGGTCTAGAGCCATGGTATAGGTCTAGGGTCGAGAACATTAACCCCCCCCCCCCCCCGCTTTTCTGAAGAAACCTAACCCTATAGCTAAGACTAACCCCATCAACCCTAACACCAACTCTACACCTACATCTTACCCCAACCCTAACCTAACCCTATCCCTAACTGGATGGGGGGGGGGGGGGGGGGTAACGTCGGGGAAGGAAAAAAATACGGGTTAATTGACGGGGGGGGGGGTAATGCCCTGCTCCCATAGGTCTAGACTCAGGGAATGATTCTTAAGTTTAGATTCACAGTATAAATCTCGAGTGTGGAGTCATGGAATGAGTCTAGAGTCATAGAAAAACTCTCGTGTCTAGAGTCATGAAACAGTCCATGATGGCATAAGGTCTAGCCTTAGCTTCGATATTAATCAGAAACCTTAATTAAACAACAGCCATTGTCAATGAGAGAATAGTGACGTTGTAATGCATTTTTCGGACCACATTAATCTTTCTGTAATTTGAAACAATAAACGGCTCCCAATTCCCCAAGCACACCTTTTCTCAAGCGGAGTAGACAAAGACAAACATTGTCTAAAGATTATTCCCCTTTGCGTTCGCTCCGTTCATTACAAAATCAGACAGAAGTGTATTGAACGACTAAAAGACTGAAATCACTGGCCCCTTAAGCTAATCAACGGCCTGGATAAAAAAAGGACATTGTCAAAGATCGATCGAACTATTTTCAAATATTTTGTTGACTGATTCAAAGAATTTCACGTCATTCAAATGGCGAATTCTTTCAAAATATGTTACATGTTTATGTTTATATATGTGTGTATGAATATAAAATATTTATTTGTATATATGTATATATATATATATATATGTTTATATGTATATATTTATGTATGTGTATGTGTATGTGTATGTGTATGTGTATGTGTATGTGTATGTGTATGTGTATGTGTATGTGTATGTGTATGTGTATATGTATATGTATATGTATATGTATATGTATATGTATATGTATATGTATATGTATATGTATATGTATATGTATATGTATATGTATATGTATATGTATAAGTATAAGTATATGTATATGTATATATGTATACGTATATATGTATATATGTATATATATACGTATATATGTATATATATATGTATATATATATATACGTATATATGTATATATATATGTATATATATATATACGTATATATGTATATATATATATATATATATATATATATATATATATATATATATATATATATGTAGATATGTAGATATGTATATATGTATACACTCCAAGTCTCCTATTTAAAAACCTCAAGTCAACCGGGGCAGAGGCGTAGCGACCCTTCCCGGCGCCCGGGGACAAACTTTCAATTTGGCGCCCCCCTCGGGAGCAAATTTTCAATTTGCACCCCCCTCAAACTTTCCATCTGCACCCCACCCCCCCCCTCAAACTTTCGATTTGCACCCCCCCTCAAACTATTTATAATGCAAAAGTGCAGCTAAAATGACATTTTAATTAGTTTTTACAACCCATTTTGGCGCCCCCTAAGGTCGGCGCCCGGGGACATATGTACCCCCCTGCCCCCCCCCCCCCCCCCCATCGCTACGCCTCTGAACCGGGGCAGCAGTGTTGAACACGGCACGTGTAAGATAGCGGTCCAGATGTAAACACACGGGCAATGTAGGAGCAATTAGCCCGGGTACAGGCAGGGTAACAAAATCAGTTGAAATAACATGGCGCATGAAGCCCACTCATGAGGGGGGATGATCCAGTCTAAAGCCCACTGTCATGTCGGAGTTGATCCAGTCTAAAGCCCACTGTCATGTCGGAGTTGATCCTGTCTAAAGCCCACTGTCATGTCGGAGTTGATCCTGTCTAAAGCCCACTGTCATGTCGGAGTTGATCCAGTCTAAAGCCCACTGTCATGTCGGAGTTGATCCTGTCTAAAGCCCACTGTCATGTCGGAGTTGATCCAGTCTAAAGCCCACTGTCATGTCGGAGTTGATCCTGTCTAAAGCCCACTGTCATGTCGGAGTTGATCCTGTCTAAAGCCCACTGTCATGTCGGAGTTGATCCTGTCTAAAGCCCACTGTCATGTCGGAGTTGATCCTGTCTAAAGCCCACTGTCATGTCGGAGTTGATCCAGTCTAAAGCCCACTGACATGACGGCCAGTCTAAAGCCCACTGACATGACGGCCAGTCTAAAGCCCACTGACATGACGGCCAGTCTAAAGCCCACTGTCATGACGGCCAGTCTAAAGCCCACTGACATGACGGCCAGTCTAAAGCCCACTGACATGACGGCCAGTCTAAAGCCCACTGACATGACGGCCAGTCTAAAGCCCACTGACATGACGGCCAGTCTAAAGCCCACTGACATGACGGCCAGTCTAAAGCCCACTGACATGACGGCCAGTCTAAAGCCCACTGTCATGACGGGGGTTGATCCAGTCTAAAGCCCAACGTTCCACAAATAAAGACAACCTTCGAGCGTCGTGTGATCACAAAAATGTTCTCGCTGGGCGGTCGCTTTTAGAGCACAGTTGTACATCAAGGAGAACGTTTTTAGGCCAACAGTAGGACAGAGATGGTAGGACCAACTTGGTAGGACAATGATGGTAGGACAATGATGGTAATACAAACTTGGTAGGACAATGATGGTAGGACAATGATGGTAGGACAAACTTGGTAGGACAATGATGGTAGGACAAACTTAGGGGGTGGGGGGCAATGATGGTAGGACAAACTTAGGGGGTGGGGGGCAATGATGGTAGGACAAACTTCGGGGGTGGGGGGGGGCAATGATGGTAGGACCAACTTAGGGGGGGGGCAATGATGATAGGGCAAACTTGGTAGGACAATGATGGTAGGACAATCTTGGTAGGACAATGATGGTAGAGGTGTGGGGTGCCTACAACGGATGGTGTCTGTCGCAGGCTCGTATAGATCACGTGACACCGAACGATGCCCTGGGCGTAAGAAAATGAAGCGGAAGATTTAAAGAAAAAAATGTTTCTTCATTAGTGTCATATTGACAGGTCATCTTGACCGGACTTCAAGTTATCTAGTTAACATTTTAACATTGGACTGTCTCGTGTGTCTTTTGTCGGTGTCTTCCATATTTCGTGTCCCCCCACATACACACACACAAACCAAAACTACGACATAACATAATAGTACGACGCACCGACATCATACTACGACACACCGACATCATATTACGACACACCGACATCATATTACGACACACCGACATCATATTACGACACACCGACATCATACTACGACACACCGACATCATATTACGACACAACATCATACTACGACACACCGACATCATATTACGACACACCGACATCATATTACGACACAACATCATACTACGACACACCACCATCATATTACGACACAACATCATACTACGACACAACGACATCATATTACGACACACCGACATCATATTACGACACACCGACATCATATTACGACACAACATCATACTACGACACACCGACATCATATTACGACACAACATCATACTACGACACACCGACATCATATTACGACACACCGACATCATATTACGACACACCGACATCATATTACGACACAACATCATACTACGACACACCGACATCATATTACGACACAACATCATACTACGACACACCACCATCATATTACGACACACCGACATCATATTACGACACAACATCATACTACGACACACCGACATCATATTACGACACAACATCATACTACGACACACCGACATCATACTACGACACGACATCATACTACGACACACCACCATCATATTACGACACACCGACATCATATTACGACACACCGACATCATACTACGACACGACATCATACTACGACACACCACCATCATATTACGACACAACATCATACTACGACACACCGACATCATATTACGACACAACATCATACTACAACACTCATCGACATCAAACTACGAAACACGGACACTACGCAGTCTCTACAGCTATAGACATAGTCCTTTAAGACTCGAGTGGGCAGCTCAACAGTGGATAGTGGTCAGTCGGACAGACTGGCAGTGAACAGCCGGACAATAGACAGCCTGACAATAGACAGCCTGACAATAGACAGCCGGACAGTCGACAGCCGGAGCGGACGATGAACAGCCGGACAATATACAGCCGGACCGGACAATGAACAGCCGGACAATGGACAGCCGGACAATGAACAGCCGGACAATAGACAACCGGACAATGGACAGCCGGACCGGACAATGAACAGCCGGACAATGGACAGCCGGACAATGAACAGCCGGACAATAGACAGCCGGACAATGGACAGCCGGACAATAGACAGCCGGACAATAGACAGCCGGACAATGGACAGCCGGACCGGACAATGGACAGCCGGACCGGACAATGAACAGCCGGACAACAGACAGCCGAACAACAGACAGTCAGAGCTGGACAATAGACAGCTGGACAGTGGATAGCCGGACCGTACAGCCGGACCAGAGTCTCCAGCTGACACGTGTCAGACAATGATTGGACGAGATCGTTCGTCTGCTGGGTGCCACGTGTGATTACATCCCCGGACATGGCCGCCATCAATCACGTGACACTGGATGCAAATCGTCTGCTAGGAAGACAAGCAGTCGATCGAACAGGACATCACCGTGGTCAAGATCTATACAGCTCACACCCTTATGGCACACGGCAAAGCACAGGTTAAAACCTCTCTACACCGATATATAATGTGTGTCTCAGTGTTTGAGTGATTGTGTCTGTTTGTATTTTGGTACACATGTACATCTGCCTGTTTTAATACCGTGTCGCCCAAAAGACCGATACCTAGGCGCACGATGCCAGTTCTAATCTCATCGAATCAACGTGTGACACGAGTGAATTTGTTCCTGGTAAAGTCATTTCAGCCCTCGCCCACAGCCACAAGTATTTGCTCGCGTTCCGGTTTTTTTTTCGCCTCCGTGAGAGCAGAAATGAACTGCCTGCAGCCATGAGTTGGGTCACGTGGTATGGCTGTCGTGGTCTTCTAGCTGCTCACAGCACGTGGGTCAATATAGGCATATGGGGCGGGTGTCAGACACTTGCAGGGTGTGTCAGACAGTCACCTGCAAGCAGGGTGTGTCAGACAGTAACCTGCAAGCAGGGTGTGTCAGACAGTGACCTACAGGGTGTGTCAGACAGTGTGTCAGACAGTGTGTCAGACAGTGACCTGCATAGTGTGTCAGACAATCACCTGGAGGGTGTGTCAGACAGTGTGTCAGACAGTGTGTCAGACAGTGACCTGCATAGTGTGTCAGACAGTGACCTGCAGGGTGTGTCAGACAGTGAGAAAGTCCCACATATTGTGTCAATGACCTGAACAAGAAAGTGACGCATACACGCAGGAGGATTTCTTGACATCTTGGCTATAGAGAACGTGGATACGATTTTTTTAAAACAAAGTTTAAAATTAAAAAGTTGGAACATATTTATGGGGTGTTGCAGAAGGCATTTGACGAGCACAAATTGATACGGTTGGGGAAGGGGGAGTGTGTTAACAGAACTCATTTGTAGAGAGGGTGGGGTAGAGGAGGTGGGGGTAGAGGGGGTGGGGTAGATGGGGTGGGGTAGAGGGGGTGGGGTAGAGGAGGTGGGGGTAGAAGGGGTGGGGTAGTGGGGGTGGGATAGAGGGGGTGGGGTAGAGGGGGTGGGGGTAGAAGGGGTGGGGTAGAGGGGGTGGGATAGAGGGGGTGGGATAGAGGGGGTGGGGTAGAGGGGGTGGGGGTAGAAGGGGTGGGGTAGAGGGGGTGGGATAGAGGGGGTGGGGTAGAGGGGGTGGGGGTTGAAGGGGTGGGGTAGAGGGGGGTGGGGTAGCGGAAGAAGAAGAAAAAAAGAAGGGTTTAAAGAATAGAATCTTTAGGTCTACCATTAGTGACCCACATTTGACATTAATAATTAGATTACCAAGTTGTTTTTATGTAATCAACTAAATATTTCATTTTTTGTCAACATGCGCACCGTCCAAGATGAAGACATAGGAAGAATAGTTGTGTTAATGGACATAATTCATTAGGACGTCTTGCCGTCTGCACAAAAAGCAGCCAATTAGGTGAGCCAAGTGCTCTCAGCTTCCTCCGTGAGCAGGCCACAAGATGAAGCCGGTTACAGCTCATTGTCTGGCTCCCATGCCGGTTACCGGAAGTGGACGACTAGTCTCCACTCACAACACGTGACGCGGAAATATCAAGGGGAGGGGGATGGGGTCGGCATATCATAGATATAGAAGGCGTGTCGTGCATAAGGTGGGCGTGTCGTGATTGATAGGCGTGTCGTATTCGGTGGGCGTGTCGTATTCGGTGGGCGTGTCGTATTTGGTGGGCGTGTCGTATTTGGTGGGCATGTCGTATTTGGTGGGCGTGTCGTATTTGGTAGGCGTGTCATATTTTGTAGGCGTGTCGTATATGGTGGGCGTGTCATGTATGGTGGAGGTGTCGTGTTTTGGCGCGCGTGTTAGTGAAGTGATTGTGCTGGGTGTGTCGTGAGGTGGGAGTGTTCATGTGACGGCGAGTAATGTTATTGGTGTGGTTGTGAATGTCCTAATGTGACTGAAGATAAAACTTAAAACTTATTTTCTGTTATGTCTCATGTCACATATTAATCCGACCTTCAAGCTTTTACTTTATTCTAGCTCGAGTTTAGCAAGACTAATTAAAAAGCAATTAATTATGATTGCTGTCAGATATTGCACGACAAAAACTGTGATGAGGGAAGGAAGGGGACGCCTTAATGGCGCCCATCTGCATGTCAGGAATATCTTTTTGGTGCGGTAAATCGATTTTCACTTTTAAAGATTCTAAATATGATATTTATGAGTTCACAAACCTGTTCGTAACATTGTAAAGATGATATTTGTGAATTCACAGACCTGTTCATAACATTTTGTTAACGCCCCCACCTAACACTTAGTATTTACCTGATCCACAGCCTTTTTATACTGACTACACTGAATTTGTATGTGTGGAGGGAGGGGGGGGAGGAGGAGAGAGAGAAGACAAGGATGAAAACAACTTTCCTGTTAAAAAAATTGTTTTAGAACTTTTATTTAAAAATCTAGCAAAGCAATTAAAAGCAAAAAAAAAAAAACTGTCAGTGTAAAAAAATAAATTAAAAACAAAATGTGCTAGTGTTGTCCTACTATGATCCACCGTAGTGGATGGGCTGGTGTTGTCCTGCTATGATCCACCGTAGTGGATGGGCTGGTGTTGTCCTGCTATGATCCACCGTAGTGGATGGTCTGGTGTTGTCCTGCTATGATCCACCGTAGTGGATGGGCTAGCGGTGTCCTGCTATGATCCACTGCAGCGGTTGAGTCAGTTCTGCCCTAACTTTGGTCAGTTGTTAGTAATGTACTACAGGTGATGGTGGTGGTGGTGGGGGGGGGGGTGCACTGAATGTCCCATCAAGAAAGATTAATTCTTGGATGGCGCAGTTATGGTTGCCAGACAAAAATCTCTGGGCTCGATCAACATTGGGTTGCCATCAACAGAACGCAGATTTGTACAAGGCTTTCCGACCAACAAATGACACCGTCAACAGAACGCAGAACAAGGCTTGCCGACCAACAAATGACACCGTCAACAGAACGCAGAACAAGGCTTGCCGACCAACAAATGACACCGTCAACAGAACGCAGAACAAGGCTTGCCGGCCAACAAATGACACCGTCAACAGAACGCAGATTTGTACAAGGCTTGCCGACCAACAAATGACACCGTCAACAGAACGCAGAACAAGGCTTGCCGACCAACACATGACACCGTCAACAGAACGCAGAACAAGGCTTGCCGGCCAACAAATGACACCGTCAACAGAACGCAGATTTGTACAAGGCTTGCCGGCCAACAAATGACGCCGTCAACAGAACGCAGATTTGTACAAGGCTTGCCGGCCAACAAATGACACCGTCAACAGAACGCAGATTTGTATAAGGCTTGCCGGCCAACAAATGACACCGTCAACAGAACGCAGATTTGTACGGCCAACAAATGACGCCGACTTTGTTTCTTTCAACACTAGCGGCCGTGTAAGACGTGAACATAAATACGTAAGCCTCGTTTGATTGTCTGTCTGTCATGAAGTGGGGCAGCCAAGGTCAGTGTGACCGGGATCAGAACCAAGTTGAACGAACGAGATTCACATAACTGAACTAACGCACGGCGCTAAAATAGCATGCCATAAAAACATGGCGCAGCACCAAAAATAAACATAAATTCGGCTATAAAGCTATATTGGTCGGTGGCTTCAAAATCTTTTTAACAGTATTGGGGGGGGAACAATATTTTTTATTGTTATAGCTAAAAAAAATTGGCACATTTTTTAGATGGTTTAAAAGAAAGTTCCTACACTTGTTTATATATTTGTTTTATCTGTTGCATAAATGTATACACATAATTTGTATCAACGGATGTAAATTTAGTCGGATAAACATTGTCTACATTAACTGCTAGCTAGTATCGTGTCACTAAAAAACGGGAACAAGGAAGACGGTAGGGGGTGATGGGGTACATTGGTTACAATAATTGTCATGTCTACATATTCAAGTATTGGTCCAAAAAGGTAAAGGTAGGTTTGCATCCCCATTAAACATATTCAACTGTTAAAATAGCTTTTAACTCAAAATGGCCACCAACACCTGGCCTATAAAACAGTATTCCCTGGCCAACATGCCAACATAAAACAGTATTCCCTGGCCAGTATGCCAATGGTTAAATCATGTCTATTTAAAGTTCTTCTAGCCAATACCTTGATGTACTACAAAATGTGTCAGGTATAAATACAGACAAATCTATACACAAACGTTCCAGCTATTTAAAATACGGGGAGGGGTGGGGAGGTCTTGACACGGCCTGCACAATGTCATGCTAATATTTCCAGATCATTCCATTTTTCCTGTCAGACAAAGAGACGGCTGGGGCTGCCAAATGACGTGATCACTGTCACGCCGGCTGACGTGATCACTGTCTGTCGTGTCACAAGACAAAGTCTGCACGATTGTACGTGGGGGCGGTGCTTGTATAGAGTCAACTCAATAGAGGAGACCCTTCAACTGTGTGCACCTTAAGACCATGACAAGAATGTGATTGGCAGTTTAACAACTTGAATCTTACAAATTCAGAACAGCCATCTTGATATGAAATACATAGTCTTGGGTAATTACTGCTGAATCTGAAGTTTTCTAAAAGCAGATCTAAAGTTTTCTAAAAGCAGATCTAAAGTTTTCTACTAGCAATTGTAGTGAGAGGGGGAGGGACGCAGCTAAAAGCCTGTGGTTTGACACGAGACTATTTGAGGACCGTCGTTGGGGGGGGGGGGGGGGGGAGGCAGCTAAAAGCCTGTGGTTTGACACGAGACTATTTGAGGACCGTCGTTGGGGGGGGGGGGGGAGGCAGCTAAAAGCCTGTGGTTTGACACGAGACTATTTGAGGACCGTCGTTGGGAGAGGCAGCAGAAAGCCCGTGGAACTCAAGCAAAAAATGTGATACATTTAAACAAGCAGACGACCGAAGAATCCAATTTTTCTACTTTGCATTAATTTCCTGGCGGAAATTGTCTTTAAATGAAGTAGGAACTCGCCGCCTCCACATCCGCTACCAGGGCCAATGACCGTCCTACGTTAGAACAATTGCTGGCTCTGTTTGGTCAACTCTAGGCCCTTGTTCAATGGTTGGATGTGGACTAGCTAGTAGCTAGAGACTAGCTAGTAGTGAGGGATTAGCTAGTAGATAGGGACTAGCTAGTAGCGATGGACTAGCTAGTAGCGAGGGATTAGCTAGCAGCGAGGGATTAGCTAGTAGCGAGGGACTAGCTAGTAGATAGGGACTAGCTAGTAGCGATGGACTAGCTAGTAGCGAGGGATTAGCTAGCAGATAAAGGCTAGCTAGTAGATAGGGACTAGCTAGCAGATAGGGGCTAGCTATTAGCGAGGGACTAGCTAGCAGATAGGGGCTAGCTAGTAGCGAGGGACTAGTTGGTCGATAGGGACTAGCTAGTAGCGAGGGACTAGTTGGTCGATAGGGACTAGCTAGTAGCGAGGGACTAGCTAGTAGATAGAGGCTAGCTAGTAGATAGGGTCTAGCTAGTAGATAGCTGGCTAGTTAAAGGGGGATAGCTATTAGTAGATGGACTAGTAGCGAGGGACTAGCTAGTAGCAGCAATGATTTAGATTAACGACTTTCGGAACACAGATTAGGTTGAATGATAGACTTTATACTGGATAAACATTGGTTGGGTAAACTGAAAGGACATTGATTGGGTGTTAAAGACACCCTACATGAACACTGACTGGTGTTATGGTGAGTGCGTGTGGCGAATCTAGGTGAGTGTGGGATGCCTGTATGTATGTGTGGGATGCCTGTATGTATGTGCGGGATGTAAAGTATGTAGATTTGTGGCATGTATTTGGTGGTGGGGATGTCTGTGTGTGTGTGTGTGTGTATGACCAAAGCTTGTGTAGATCTGATGTGGCATGGCTCTGTGTAGATGGGGTTATGTGTGCTGTATGCCTATGAATGTGGGATGCATGTATGTTCTGTCAAAATATGTGGTTGTGTGGGATGTATGAGTGTGTTGTATGTCTGTGTCTAGAGGTGATGTCTGTGTGTGTGTGGGATGTATGAGTGTGTTATATGTCTGTGTCTAGAGGTGATGTCTGTGTGTGTGTGGGATGTATGAGTGTGTTATATGTCTGTGTCTAGAGGTGATGTCTGTGTGTGTGTGGGATGTATGAGTGTGTTATATGTCTGTGTCTAGAGGTGATGTCTGTGTGTGTGTGGGATGCCAGTATGTGTGGGATGTATGTGTGTGTGTGTGTGTGTGTGTGGGATGTGTGTGTGTGTGTGGGGGATGCCAGTGTGTGTGGGATGCCAGTGTGTGAGGCCCATAGATGTGTGTGTGTGGGATGGCTGTGTGTGAGGCCCGTAGATGTGGGTGTACTAAAAAAACACAACCAAATCGAAAGATTTACCCTAAGACCCCACCGATCTACATAAATCAATAGCCAGTGTATGATGCAATGTTTATTATGTGGGAGATGAAGACTGACGGCTACACTGAAATATCAACAACGTTAACTGGGCCATCCAAGGGCCTTTCATGCTGTGTGTGAGGGGTAGGTGGGGTGAGCGGAGGGGGCTGTTCACTATATGTTTATACTACACCATAAAGAACGTGTATTAAAACCTGATATTTGTTTTGGTTTAATATACAGCAATCTGCCGTTGGGTGCTCAAATATTTAGGACACTCGAATGATACTTCACGATTTGAATTTATTCGGCGACTTTTTTTTATATATCAGTATCCCCTAGAGTGTCCTTGTCTGTCAATGCCCACTAGACTGTCCTTGTTGAACAATGTCAACTAGACTGTCCTAGTTGACCAATGTCCACTAGACTGTCCTTGTTGACCAATGTCCTCTACACTGTCCTTGTTGACCAATGTCCACTAGACTGTCCTTGTTGACCAATGTCCACTAGACTGTCCTAGTTGACCAATGTCCACTAGACTGTCCTAGTTGACCAATGTCCTCTACACTGTCCTTGTTGACCAATGTCCACTAGACTGTCCTTGTTGACCAATGTCCTCTACACTGTCCTTGTTGACCTATGTCCACTAGACTGTCCTTGTTGACCAATGTCCACTAGACTGTCCTTGTTGACCAATGTCCACTAGACTGTCCTAGTTGACCAATGGGTTGACCCATGTCCACTAGACTGTCCTTGTTGACCAATGGGTTGACCCATGTCCACTAGACTGTCCTAGTTGACCAATGGGTTGACCCATGTCCACTAGACTGTCCTTGTTGACCAATGTCCACTAGACTGTCCTAGTTGACCAATGGGTTGACCCATGTCCACTAGACTGTCCTAGTTGACCAATGGGTTGACCCATGTCCACTAGACTGTCCTTGTTGACCAATGTCCACTAGACTGTCCTTGTTGACCAATGGGTTGACCCATGTCCACTAGACTGTCCTTGTTGACCAATGTCCACTAGACTGTCCTAGTTGACCAATGGGTTGACCCATGTCCACTAGACTGTCCTTGTTGACAAATGTCCACTAGACTGTCCTAGTTGACCACTGTCCACAAGACTGTCCTTGTTGACCAATGTCCACAAGACTGTCCTTGTTGACCAATGTCCACTAGACTGTCCTTGTTGACAAATGTCCACTAGACTGTCCTTGTTGACCAATGTCCACTAGACTGTCCTTGTTGACCAATGTCCACTAGACTGTCCTTGTTGACAAATGTCCACTAGACTGTCCTTGTTGACCAATGTCCACTAGACTGTCCTTGTTGACAAATGTCCACTAGACTGTCCTTGTTGACCAATGTCCACTAGACTGTCCTTGTTGACCAATGTCCACTAGACTGTCCTTGTTGACAAATGTCCACTAGACTGTCCTTGTTGACCAATGTCCACTAGACTGTCCTTGTTGACCAATGTCCACTAGACTGTCCTTGTTGACAAATGTCCACTAGACTGTCCTTGTTGACCAATGTCCACTAGACTGTCCTTGTTGACCAATGTCCACTAGACTGTCCTTGTTGACCAATGTCCACTAGACTGTCCTTGTTGACAAATGTCCACTAGACTGTCCTTGTTGACCAATGTCCACTAGACTGTCCTTGTTGACAAATGTCCACTAGACTGTCCTTGTTGACCAATGTCCACTAGACTGTCCTTGTTGACCAATGTCCACTAGACTGTCCTTGTTGACCAATGTCCACTAGACTGTCCTTGTTGACCAATGTCCACTAGACTGTCCTTGTTGACCAATGTCCACTAGACTGTCCTTGTTGACCAATGTCCACTAGACTGTCCTTGTTGACAAATGTCCACTAGACTGTCCTTGTTGACCAATGTCCACTAGACTGTCCTTGTTGACCAATGTCCACTAGACTGTCCTTGTTGACCAATGTCCACTAGACTGTCCTTGTTGACCAATGTCCACTAGACTGTCCTTGTTGACCAATGTCCACTAGACTGTCCTTGTTGACAAATGTCCACTAGACTGTCCTTGTTGACCAATGTCCACTAGACTGTCCTTGTTGACCAATGTCCACTAGACAGGAATTCGGGGCTAGGACCGCTGACGAGCCATAGAGTGACGGGCTAAGATGGGCCCACTCAAATATTTACAATCAAACAGCAGTCCAGCATCTTGAGGTAATCGTGTCGCACGTTACCATAGCAACCGTATCAACAAGAGCCAGTCCGACACGTGAGCAGGACGTAATACACGAAATAGGAATAAAACACGCCCACTCATTGAACGGGTCAAACGGTGCAATCTAACAGCTCGTTCTGTGATAGACGTTTGTATAGGGGGTTCTATAGGCTACATGTAGTACAAATAACAGGCTACATGTAGCACAAATAAAAGGCTACATGTAGCACAAATAACAGGCTGCATGTAGCACAAATAATAGGCTACATGTAGCACCAATAATAGGCTACATGTAGCACAAATAATAGGCTACAAGTAGCACAATGTATAGGCTACACCTAGTACAAGGCACAGGCTACACCTAGTATAAGGAAGAGGCTACACCTAGCACAAATTAAAGGCTATATGTACTACACAAAAAAAGAACAGCCACAAGACAGAAGGTAGCACACAAAACTTTATACAGGTAGCCAAAGTAGTATCAGGCAACTCACAGACTACAGGTAACATAAAGACAGGTAGCCAAAGTAGTCTCAGGCAACTCACAGACTACAGGTAACATAAAGACAGGTAGCCAAAGTAGTTTCAGGCAACTCACAGACTACAGGTAAAATAAAGACAGGTAGCCAAAGTAGTTTCAGGCAACTGACTCACATACTACAGGTAACATAAAGACAGGTAGCCAAAGTAGTTTCAGGCAACTGACTCACATACTACAGGTAACATAAAGACAGGTAGCTTTTAAAAAACACATTAGGGAGTATCACATGACATTCGAATCCTGTCAACCGGAAGTGACACGACGAGATATAAATAGATCATACAGTCACGTGATGGCCACTAGATCGGGTGTCGAAAGCGACAGTCGACACGGAAAGAAGACAACACAAATATTTTAAGTAATGAGGAACCAAAGGGGTTTTTGTTTTGTGTTCGGGGGAAGTGGGGGTTGGGGGGGAGGTTGGAGGTGTGTGTGTGTGGGTGGGTGTGTATGTGTGTCTGTGTTTGCAGGACCTCAAACAAAACCTAAAAGAGGACAAGGAAAACCTCTGTTAAACTAATTAAGAATGGAAAAATTCAGATGTCCTTAGCCTAAAAAACCCCACGCCAAGACAAAATCCCCCAACGTCCAATTTTAGGACAGACGGACACAGAAATGCAAAGCGGCGTCCATCAAAATGATGACGGTGTAAGTGGAGTGGCCTAGCAAGCTAGTCTAGAGCCCGCCCGGAGAGCGACTAGCGAAAGACGATCCTACGTTTTAAAGATGGCGGCCACACGCAGAGAAGGCGCTTGGGTCGGAAAATTGCAGGAAGTGACGTCAGCTATGATGTGACCTTGAGCTGGACAGGTCGATTCAAGAAATATTATTGGGGGCCAATTAGCACTCGATGCTAGTCCAGAGATTACACGAGTGGTGACATAGCACGCTTTTTTTTACAGCTGATACAATTGTGATGACGTCGTAATAATCTTTTATAGCTGATACAATTGTGATGACGTCGTAATAATCTTTTACAACTGATACAATTGTGATGACGTCGTAATAATCTTTTACAGCTGGTACAATTGTGATGACGTCGTAATAATCTTTTACAACTGATACAAGTGGCATACAAAATGAATGACGTAGAACACTATTTCCTACGGCTAATATATATCGGTAATTGTGACCAAACACAACAAGATGGAGGATATCAACTTTGTTCGGCTCAGTCAGTTCCGCTTGCTTGCATTGAGTGGTAATGGAATAGCCTGTCAAGTTCGTTCAACCATGTTCTTAACTTAAGGTACATCGGTAGTGGAACCCTCACAGTATTTGGTAGTGGAACCCTCACAGTATTTGGTAGTGGGACCCTCACAGTATTTGGTAGTGGAACCCTCACAGTATTTGGTAGTGGAACCCTCACAGTATTAGGTAGTGGAACCCTCACAGTATTAGGTAGTGGAACCCTCACGGTATTTGGTAGTGGAACCCTTATAGTATTTGGCAGTGGAACCCTCGCAGTATTTGGCAGTGGAACCCTCACAGTATTAGGTAGTGGAACCCTCACGGTATTAGGTAGTGGGACCATCACTGTATTTGGCAGTGGAACCCTCACAGTATTAGGTAGTGGAACCCTCACGGTATTAGGTAGTGGGACCATCACTGTATTTGGCAGTGGAACCCTCACAGTATTAGGTAGTGGAACCCTCACGGTATTAGGTAGTGGGACCATCACTGTATTTGGTAGTGGAACCCTTATAGTATTTGGCAGTGGAACCCTCGCAGTATTTGGCAGTGGAACCCTCACAGTATTTGGCAGTGGTATTAAAAGGTGAAACCCTCAGACAACGCTGATGTGTCAGATACCAAGTTATGTGTCAAGTCCAGTAGAATGTCAAATTCAGGTGCAGGAACTGTGGTTGTACCAATCATGTAACGACCATCTGTATATGTACTGCCACACCTTTCGTCCTTACTAGTCAACAAACAAAGAGACCAATGTCAGCTTTCAACGCCAAACAAGCTATTAAAACAATTTTCGCTCCACTTTTTAATCCCAGATTTAAAAAAAAAATAATTCCAGCCACCAGACTGACGATGATTAGATAGCCGGGATATCGATCGCTTAAATCTACCTAGGCAGTGGTGGAAGTGTTTTTACGGCGTCAAGCCGAGTTATCTGCCCTTTTGTTTCTATACGCGAGTTATCTCCCTGTTTGTTTACCCCAACAAGTGAAGAAGGGCGAGAAAAACGAACCCACCGCCGCCACAACCTTACAGCCGTCGGTTGTGTGCATTCATTTCAGGGGCAGCTGATGTTGTCACTGTTAGACACCTACAAATGTACACAACTACATTGCGCAATTTAATGGGGGGGGGGGTCTACGACAAAAGCCCGTAAGACTGAAGACATGAGGCCCTCGGGCGAATGAGATTCATCCAATTGCCCGGATGGGACAAATGGTCGAACGGGACAAATGGCCGAATGGGTCAATTTTCCGAAAGTCACAAATAAATCTAATTTTGTTGAGTACATTTTATTAAAAATTTACCAAATTTTATATCTAGTTATAACTGATAATTAAAAAATGCAAACTTAAAAACATAAACAAAGTGTAGTGACAAAAATTTGGAAAATGCTGGTACATAATTAGGGTACCACCACTCGTGTGGCCAGCTCTTAAGGCCGACATCGACCTTTAAGTCAGATTGATGGCCTGGTCTTTAGTTCAAGGTCATGAGTTTTTAAAGTTCTGGCCAGAAAAATATTTGACCTAACTTTACAGAGACGGTAGAAAAGTCTAAGCCTTGATGTGGATATTAAAAACATATGACTCTCGTCAGGATGTCAACGTGTTTCATGTAGGACGGTGATGACATGTGATGACATCTAGCGCTGCTCACTGCCAGCTGATAATAGCTAAATGTCAGGTGGTGACATCCTGACTAATGACTCGGTAATTAGAGTAAACTCATTAAAAGGCAGCAGGTTCTTGTGTCGTGAAGCTTATCAATTAGTGACAGCGTTTAATATGATCAAACTGACCGTCGCCAGAATAGAAATAAATAGAACAGACATTCTTGAAATAACCTGTAAGAAATTCCATACAAATGGCAGATATCAAATGTAGACAGCAAAGATCTGGATTAATGTAGAAGACACGCAACGACGATATTGCGCCAATAGATCATATGAGCTGGGTTGATATAGACTGTATCAAGCCAATGTTGTATCAGGTGAGTTGGGTTGATATATAGTTGAATGCAACCACAACAATTGTATCACGCCAATGCTGTAAAGCTACATAGATCAGAGCCATAGTGACACAGCATTTAAACATTGATTTTGATAGATGTTAATAAATGTTGATGGTGTTGTGCATAGTATCAGCCTGATAATAAAATCAACAGATTTTCTTCACAGACGGTGTCGGCTAGGAACCAAAATATCCATTAGCCTTATTCCACAATGGATTTTATTTCATAAATAGATTAAATGTCCACACAAATGAGTATGATATATTTTAAAACTTTAAAATAAGACTAGGAATAACTTCAAATATGGTATAGGTTTACATGGAGGGGTGGGGTAGAGAAAAAGATTTCTCCTAAACAATCACCAGTCTACAAGCCGTCCTTGAAGCATGCCAAGGACACGAAGTTGCAGTTCTTTAGAAGACAATTGAAACTGGACACGGTACTTCTGATTTAAATCGATTGTCTGAGATTATGTTTGGTGGTGACAGCCGTCAGATTAGGCAGCACTTGACAGGCGAAAGTTGTGTGTTTAACACTTGGGGGTGGGGACGTGATGGTGTGGGGGTGAGGTCAGGTCAGGGTGTGAGGGCAGGTGTGGGGGTGAGGGTAGGTGTAGGGGTGAGGGTAGGTGTGGGGGTGAGGGCAGGTGAGTAGAACATGTGGGTGGGGAAGTGATGATGAGGGGGTGAGTAGAACTTGTGGGTGGGGACGAGATGGTGTGGGAGTGAGGGCAGGTGTGGGGGTGAGGGCAGGTGTGGGTGTGAGGGCAGGTGTATAGAACTTGTGAGTGGGGACGTGATAGTGTGGGGGTGAGGGCAGGTGTGGGGGTGAGGGCAGGTTAAGGGTAGGTGAGTAGAACTTGTGGGTGGGGACGTGATGGTGTGGGGGTGAGGGTAGGTGTGGGGGTGAGGGTTGGTGTGGGGGTGAGGGTTGGTGTGGGGGGGGGTGAGGCCAGGTGTAGGGGTGAGGGCAGATGAGACAAGCCTAGCTGATGGTAAGTCATCTATTTTAAGACGGTGTAGCGATCGTTTTTAACATCCTGACGTCTCAACAGAATCAAGTTCCAGTTAAACTCTTTTGTTTTCCTTCCAGCATTTTTCCCCTTTCAGACAGGCTGCTGTTGCATAGCGTGTTAAAAAAAACTTTATGATGTGTTCTTTAACGTTTTTTTTAGGGGGGGGGGTCTTTCAAAGTTGTTTCTTTAAAATTCTAATTGTGTGTGTTTCTAAAATTGTGTTTTTCATGTATTTCGTAATGTCACATTCAACATACTCCACATTCAACATACTCCAAGTTATTTTTTGTGACGTTTTATTTTTTTTTTACATTACATGTGTAAAACAAGATTATGTATTTCCTCGATTCTTCGTTAAAAGCAGAAGTCGGTCCCCGAAAGCCTTAAGTAGGTACCCACAGTCATTGGTAGGTCCCCACAGAGCCATGGGTAGGTCTCTATAGAGCCATGGGTGGGTCCCATGGCTCATTGGTCACTTTGATACAGTCACCTACTTAACACTTCAATTGTTTGACTGCGACTGGATAAGTAAACAACCTAGCACAGTTTTCCTACAACAGCAGAACATTTCATCTACCTGCCACAGCTTCGACTAGATGCGAACCCTGAACGCCGACACGGGCTGAGAGAACTATCCACCCACCCACACGTTTACAATCTAGGCCTCAGTGAACTATAAAGATGAGCGGTTCTCACGTCTGTTAGCGTGGGTGGAACCAGACTTGATGGGAACCTTTGAATGGAAGTTCTAACGGAAATGTTTCAAGATAAATAGCGTCTTGCTAAATTCATGAAAAACATTCATCTAGTTGCAACAAATCCCAGGCACAAAACGGATGCAACAAATCCCAGGTACAAAACGGATGCAACAAATCCCAGGTACAAAACAGATGCATCAAATGCCAGACATAATTAGTGTATCTAAAAAAATCCTATAATGTATAGAAAGACCAGACAAGGGATCAAATTTCCAGAGAACAGGAAAAGTTTTCAGACAAAAGGGATGCAGGAGGCACAGAAAAACGGGGAGAGATATCATAGTTCAGATATTGATTTCTGCATCGGCAGCTCTATGCTGCCTGTTTTAGTGAGCCGCTGAACAGATCAAATCTTTCAGGTGCTTGAATTTTAATTGGGGAGATCCTGGAATATTCGTGTGTTGACCGACACACACAGTGTGTATCTACACGTACACACGTAGATGATCACACACACATGTACACACACAAATGAGCACACAGACGGATTACACACATAGCCTGACGTACGTACACTGACGTTTAGACATTGACATATGTACAAAATGACATGTACACACATATAAATGTACAGCCATTGATGTAGTTTACTGAGGTAGACATATTTCAGAATATACACAGATGTGCATAAGACAAAGAATAGACCGGCCAAGTCGAAGGTGTTTTAGAAAGACACAGGTAAAAGTGAGGTATGTCTGGAATTTCAGGTGAGGAACGCCCAATCGTCAGTCGACACGGACATAGATAAACTCGTAATTTTGGGGAAACAACAAGGAAATGTAAGGAACTTTCACAGGAACCTGCTTTATGTAATGGGGTGTAAGGCGGTGACCACAAATGTAAGGAACTTTCACAGAAACCTGCTTTCTGTAATGGGGTGTAAGGCGGTGACTACAAATGTAAGGAACTTTCACAGAAACCTGCTTTCTGTAATGGGGTGTAAGGCGGTGACTACAAATGTAAGGAACTTTCACAGAAACCTGCTTTCTGTAATGGGGTGTAAGGCGGTGACTACAAATGTAAGGAACTTTCACAGAAACCTGCTTTCTGTAATGGGGTGTAAGGCGGTGACTACAAATGTAAGGAACTTTCACAGAAACCTGCTTTCTGTAATGGGGTGTAAGGCGGTGACTACAAATGTAAGGAACTTTCACAGAAACCTGCTTTCTGTAATGGGGTGTAAGGCGGTGACTACAAATGTAAGGAACTTTCACAGAAACCTGCTTTCTGTAATGGGGTGTAAGGCGGTGACTACAAATGTAAGGAACTTTCACAGAAACCTGCTTTCTGTAATGGGGTGTAAGGCGGTGACTACAAATGTAAGGAACTTTCACAGAAACCTGCTTTCTGTAATGGGGTGTAAGGCGGTGACTACAAATGTAAGGAACTTTCACAGAAACCTGCTTTCTGTAATGGGGTGTAAGGCGGTGACTACAAATGTAAGGAACTTTCACAGAAACCTGCTTTCTGTAATGGGGTGTAAGGCGGTGACTACAAATGTAAGGAACTTTCACAGAAACCTGCTTTCTGTAATGGGGTGTAAGGCGGTGACTACAAATGTAAGGAACTTTCACAGAAACCTGCTTTCTGTAATGGGGTGTAAGGCGGTGACTACAAATGTAAGGAACTTTCACAGAAACCTGCTTTCTGTAATGGGGTGTAAGGCGGTGACTACAAATGTAAGGAACTTTCACAGAAACCTGCTTTCTGTAATGGGGTGTAAGGCGGTGACTACAAATGTAAGGAACTTTCACAGAAACCTGCTTTCTGTAATGGGGTGTAAGGCGGTGACTACAAATGTAAGGAACTTTCACAGAAACCTGCTTTCTGTAATGGGGTGTAAGGCGGTGACTACAAATGTAAGGAACTTTCACAGAAACCTGCTTTCTGTAATGGGGTGTAAGGTGGTGACTACAAATGTAAGGAACTTTCACAGAAACCTGCTTTCTGTAATGGGGTGTAAGGTGGTGACTACAAATGTAAGGAACTTTCACAGAAACCTGCTTTCTGTAATGGGGTGTAAGGCGGTGACTACAAATGTAAGGAACTTTCACAGAAACCTGCTTTCTGTAATGGGGTGTAAGGCGGTGACTACAAATGTAAGGAACTTTCACAGAAACCTGCTTTCTGTAATGGGGTGTAAGGCGGTGACTACAAATGTAAGGAACTTTCACAGAAACCTGCTTTCTGTAATGGGGTGTAAGGCGGTGACTACAAATGTAAGGAACTTTCACAGAAACCTGCTTTCTGTAATGGGGTGTAAGGTGGTGATTAAATCCGACCACACGGGTTGGGCGCCAACACAAAAATACGCCAACCCAACCACACGAGTTGGGCGCCAACCCAACCACACGAGTTGGGCGCCAACCCAAACATACGTGTTAGGTGCAAACCCAACCACACGCCCAACCACACGAGGTGGGCGCCAACCCAATCACAAGAGATGGGCGCCAACCCAAACATACGTGTTAGGCGCCAACCCAACTACATGCCCAACCACATGAGGTGGGCGCCAACCCGAACATACGTGTTAGGCGCCAACCCAACCACACTCCCAACCACACGAGGTGGGCGCCAACCCAAACATACGAGTTAGGCGCCAACCCAACCACACGAGGTGGGCGCCAACCCAAACATACGAGTTAGGCGCCAACCCAACCACACGAGGTGGGCGCCAACCCAACCACACGAGCTGGGCGTCAACCCAACCACACGAGGTGGGCACCAACCCGCACTGTCTCGACGTGCAACCAGAGACAAAAACAGGGGCCAATAATTCCAAACAGGAGCAACAAGCGAGATAACCCCATCTTAAAGTAGAATTTAAGAAGCTTAAAGGGCGGTAAGCGGATCAGCCATTTATTTAATCATCTCCCTTGTCCCTAGCAGGAAACATGAAACAATGGCGGGACACCACTGGTCGTTTTGTTTCTTTAAGCCGCTTAGGTTTTTTTTTCTTAAGTCATTTTAAGTTGGCTCCATCAATCTGGTATGGCGCTTGTGCTGACATGCCACAAGAGCCGGGTGCATTGAACAGTTGGCTCACTGGGCATTAGATGTTGGTGCACAGTTCGAGTACTGAACAATGGTGGTGCAATATATTCGGTGCAATGCACAAGAGCCGGTGCGCTTTGCAAGAGTTGATGCACCGATCAAGATAGTGCACTATGTACAACAGTTAGAGCACCATGCAAGAACACGTACACACGTATCTTTTTTTTTTTTTTCTTTTTTTTTAAACTTTTATTTTCAATAAAACATTACAACGCGTGTGAGAGCATTAGTCTGTAGAAACATACAGAGGTTTTTCGACGACAAAATGTCCATACGAGTGAAAAGATAGTGAATGTAATAATGGCAAATAACGTGGTGAAGCTAAGGTTGATATGTACAAAAATGAAAGGGGTAACAATTATAAGGGATTGAATTATAAGAACGGTAGTGAAGACCATTCGAATCCGAGTAAATGGTGCTGTTATGAGGACCAATCAATGTGATGTAATGTATGAGGTATATATAAAGGCGTACTAGTACAAGTTGTTCATAAAGATATTTTATTTTGCCTCAGAAATGGGTAATTGGTGTTTATTAAAATTCGAAGTAGTTTGCTTGACAAATACTCAATAACACAATAAAAATCGATGGTGTGTTTGTTTTTAAAAAAAAAATAACAAATAAAATATTTAAGTGCTTAATCGTGAAAAAAATGAATAAACAATAACCAGTCATGTGAATTAAGGCAGAACGTTAAAGAAGAGAAAGAGTGCTAGATGATTTGTATTGAGTGATTATTAACTTCCTGGTCATGCTAATAGCGCCAGCTATGATTACCGCCCCTGTTCGAGTAGCTCCCCTTGGTCTGATCAATACTTCCGGCGCTGTAGAGATTGTAGCTCTCTCCACCATAAAAAGGTTTGTTAAAATATCATGGCTCTACAAGATCTAATTGGCACCACGCTGCTACAGACGGGCTGCATTTTGTGGATTTGTTCCATGGATTAATGAATGACAGCGCTAGACAAGGAATCATAGGTATAATTTTAGACTAACAACCAGATAATGATCAGTAGACACGGAGACCTAGACAAAACCTAGATAGACCTAAATAGAATGACAGAGCCTTCAAAATATAGCCCACGAAGTGACCCAAGAAAGAGCAGCTAGTGAGAGCCCAGCGTAGAGTCCAAGAGTCCTAGGCAAAGTCCTAGACAGGGAGCCCTAGACAGGGAGCCCTAGACTGAACCTCTACACATAAGACAGGGAGCCCTAGACTGAACCTCTAGACATAAGACAGGGGGCCCTAGACTGAACCTCTACACATAAGATATGGAGCCTTAGACTGAACCTCTACACATAACACAGGGAGCCCTAGACAGAACCTCTACACATAAGACAGGGGGCCCTAGACAGAACCTCTACACATAAGACAGGGGGCCCTAGACAGAACCTCTACACATAAGACAGGGGGCCCTAGACTGAACCTCTACACATAAGATATGGAGCCCTAGACTTAACCTCTACACATAAGATATGGAGCCCTAGACTGAACCTCTACACATAAGATATGGAGGCCTAGACTTAACCTCTACACATAAGACAGGGGCCCTAGACTGAACCTCTACACATAAGACACTGAGCCCTAGACTGAACCTCTACACATAAGACAGGGAGCCCTAGACTGAACCTCTACACATAAGATATGGAGCCCTAGACAACCTCTACACATAAGACATGGAGCCCTAGACTGAACCTCTACACAAAAGATATGGAGCCCTAGACAACCTCTACACATAAGACAGGGGGCCCTAGACTGAACCTCTACACATAAGACAGGGGGCCCTAGACAGAACCTCTACACATAAGACAGGGGGCCCTAGACTGAACCTCTACACATAAGATATGGAGCCCTAGACTTAACCTCTACACATAAGATATGGAGCCTGTAACGTTTTCCTATCTATCAGCCAAATAGAAGGAGAACGTCCCCGGATTCTTTTTTCGGGGTCATATGCAAATGCCTTACGGCCTAAGTGGATGAACACTTAACACAACGACCCACTAGGGCTCGAATTTAATGTCTAGGGAAGCTAGTGGTACTATTGTAATTAACACTCATCCAATCTACATACGACCTTTTAATCAGCGAACACAGTTGTGGCAGAACACAAAGATGAACTAGATAAAATATTTAATGTATAAAATATCAAAAACCCAACTTACAAAATGCAGGAAAAAACTCTATCACAGATTTCTACACTGTCTAAAGAACAGCTACAGGCCACACAACACTGCTGTAGCTTCAAGACTTACTTAGCGACAAGTAATATTAAACTAGAAGACTAAATCAACTGAAGAAAGCAAGGCACACACAGGTCTTAAGTACTCTCACGTTCAAATGGTCAGAGTCTATAGCCGGACAATATGGACGGCTGCCTGATCAAGGTAAAACTGCCTCGTAGACTGCCAGGTCAAGATAAACTGCCTCGTGTTGCGAGTGTGCAGTGCAATTAAAGACTTCTGTGACAGGGGAGGTTATCCTCAACTCATGTCGCCATTGGTTGGGATAATCATCTGATCAGAATCATTCAATCAGATTTTAATGGAAAATTTCTATGTCTCAAACACCTTAATAAGTCAGTGGAAAAACCCCAGGTGTTACACCATCATTCCATATAAGGAATTATACAATGTCAAAATAAAAATGACTCGACCTAAGTAGGTCACATCCCCTCCCTTTTTGGAAGTGACAGATAGGTTCCACAAAAACATACATAGGGAACCAATCTGGCAATGAAATAACAAAAATGTTTTACAAATGTAGGCAATCAAAATCATAATACCAGATGAAAATATCCCTGAACATAAAAGGGAAGTAACTCCAACTTTTACAATTGGTGAAAGGGGAGTAACCCTTCAAAAAGTAATTATACATCAAAATCCCTCAAAAAAGGGTATTACAATATTTCCATGTGGATATTAAAAGTGGTAAACCCGCCAGGGTAAGACCTTTATTTCAATGACTAGCTACAATATCAATGGAGCCATATGAGACATATTATTATAAAAGATTACATATAATCAAAAACCACCTTTAATTAAGGTTCACCTGAGAATAAACAAAATATTCAACAGAATTGGAATTTTGAAAAATTCTAACTCACACCACTCATTTTCATATGAGTGACACTCAAACAAAACCTGTTTATGGTCCTAATGAACCACAAAGCGTGTCACATGATCAATGTGTGTAACAAGATTTTACATCCTTGACAAACAATCAGCCACAACATTATCACTACCCTTAATGTGTGAAATTTCCAGATTAAAATTTTGGAAATATAAGCACCATCTCAATATTCTTTGATTTGTCTGTCCTAACTTAGAGGTAAATTTCAGGGGATCATGGTCAGAAAACACTCTGACTGGATTGGTTGAAGAAGAGACATAGACTTCAAAATGTTGTAATGATAAAACCAAAGCTAAAGCTTCTTTTTCAATAGTAGAATAATTCTTTTGGTTCTCATTTAACTTCCTGGAAAAAAAGGCAATGGGATGGTCAATTCCCATGTTGTCTTCTTGAAATAGGACTGAGCCAATGGCTAAGTTGCTAGCATCAATGGCAAGTTTAAAGGGCTTGCTAAAATTTGGTGCAGCCATAACAGGAGCATTTGATAGAAATGACTTAATGGTTAAAAAAGCTTCTTGACATTTATCTGACCATTCAAACTCAACACCCTTTTTCAATAATGCAGTAAGAGGTTCAGCAATAGCTGAAAAGTTTTGACAGAACCGCCTATAGTAACCAGCCATCCCAAGGAACTTTTTGATCTCTTTACAATTTTTGGGAGGTGGCAACTTTACAATAGCATCTACTTTAGCTTCAATGGGCCGAACTTGGTTCGTTCCCACTTGATAACCCAAATAGGTAATTGAAGCTTTACAGAAATCACTTTTATGTAAGTTTACAGTAAAATTAACTTCAGACAATTTTCTAAAAAGGTTAGTCAATTGAACAATATGTTCTTCAAAAGTATTAGAAAATACAACTATATCATCTATGTAGGCCTCACATTGGTCTATGTCAGCAATGACAGAGTTAATGACCCTCTGGAAAGTTTGACCAGCATTTCGCATACCAAAGGGCATACGTTTGTATCTATAAAAACCATTAGGGGTTACAAAAGCAGATATTTCTTTTGCACGGTCAGATAAGGGGATTTGCCAGTATCCTGAAAGTAAATCAATTTTGGAAATTATCTTAGCTTGACCAACTTTATCAATAACGTCCTCTATCCGAGGTAAGGGATAGGAATCAGCTTTGGTGAGCGCATTCACCTTCCTAAAGTCGGTCACAAACCTGAAAGATCCACCGTCTTTCGGGACTAGGAGACATGGGGAACTCCAGTTGCTGAAACTGGGCTCAATGATATCATTCTTGAGCATATAATCAATTTCATCTTTTATCAAAGCAGCTTTTTCCGGGTTAACTCTATAGGGGTGTTGTTTAATGGGTTTTGCGTCACCAACGTCTACATCATGAGGGGGAACCTTCGCTTCTTTGGGGACATCCCCAAAAATAGAGGGAAATGTCTCAAATAACTGAGACAATCTATGGCTTTCCTCTGTGGACAAATGCATAAGGTGGACATTCAAATTATCTAAAAAGGAAGAATTTACCAATTTTGGGGGTTTCAATTTATCATGTATCACATCATCAGAAACATTTGAACATACAGGTAAAGTAATTTTAGCTGTGGATTGAAAATTGTTACAATTATCATAATACTTTTTCAGTGAGTTAACATGATACACGGTCTGTTTCTTTCTTCTGTCGGGCGTATTGACAACATAGTTCAAATCACTTAATTTTGAATGCACAGTAAAGGGTCCACAATATCTCAAGGATAACGCATTGTTCAGATTAGGCACTAACACAAGAACTTTGTCGCCTGGATTGAATGTTCGTTTACAAGAACTCTTATCATACAGTCCTTTCATTCTCACTTGGGCCTTTCTTAAGTTCTTGTGAGCCATTTCGCACACGGCTTTCAGTCGAACGTGAAAATCGTCGAAGTTTTCCACAGGATGATCGCTGGTACCTGTCCACCGTTCATGTATCAGCTTCAGGGGGCCACGGACAGAATGTCCAAACACAAGTTGAAAAGGCGAGTAGCCTAAAGAGTCCTGGACACAGTCCCTCGCGGCGAAAATAATCTAAGGAACAGACTCATCCCATTGGGTGTTACTGTTAGCGAATGTCCTTAGCATGGTTTTGAGGGTTTGGTGGAACCTCTCAAGTACGCCTTGAGACTGAGGGTGGTAGGCTGAGCTGGTGATGTGGGTAACGCCTAGCTTGGCTAGCGCTTCCTGAAAATGGTGACTGGTGAAGTTGCTGCCTTGATCTGTTTGCACGATTCTAGGTAATCCAAAGGTAGTGAAGAACCGGGTCATGGCTCTGACTACAGTCTTTGCCTTAATGTTCCGTAAGGGAATCGCCTCGGGAAAACGGGTACTTGAACACATAAAGGTAAGTAGGTACTCGTTGCCCGCCTTGGTTTTAGGCAAGGGACCTACACAGTCCATGACGATTTTAGAAAAAGGTTCTTCTAATACAGGAATCGGACTCAAAGGGGCCTTAGGAATTGTCTGGTTTGGCTTTCCGGCCAACTGACAGTTCGTGCAACTTCTACAGTAACGCGACACATCTTTTCTCATTTTGGGCCAAAAGAACAGTTCTTTGATCTTCGCCGTCGTTTTAGTGACACCTGGGTGCGCTGACATTGGATGGTCATGTGCCAGCTTAAGTATTTCATGCCGATAAGGTGGAGGGATCCACAGCTGGTTTTTACCCAACCATGGTTCGGCCGGTGAGGCAATCACTGGTATAGCGCGACGAAAGAAGAGGCCGTTCTCGGAGAAATATTCTCCATCGTCAGATGATAGAGATTTTTCGACCGTTGCTTTGAGTTCCGCGTCGACTTGCTGAGCTTTAATGATGTCTTCCTGAGATATCCTCAGGGGTAAGCCCAAGCTTGTGTTTTCTGGAAGCATAGACTCCAGTTTGGGAGTCGAATTTCTTGACGATGATGGTAGATGTGGTTCAGACGTCGTGTCAGCCAATTGTTTGGTCTGGCTTCTTGTCACCGCACATGCAGGATACAGTTCATAATCATTATCTGGAACTGTTGACAAAGGGTCTGAAACCGTACAGGGGTATACTTTGCTTCCCGCAAGGTCATTCCCTAGAAGTAGGTGTACTCCTGGGACAGGAATACTATCTATCACACCTAAAATGACCTCACCTTCGACGAGATGAGGTTTCAGGGCAAACTTGTGTAGAGGGACGACAGGTGATTTTGTCCCCACTCCCTGGATAATGGAAATCCTTCCGGTGTTCGTCTCAGGTGTAATGTCCATTGAACTTTTCAAAAGGAGTGATTGTGACGCTCCGGTGTCTCTTAGGACGGTGATATTCTTCTGAGACAACGGATCACCTGGTTTGCTAATGATGGCTTCGGCAATAAAAGATGAAAAGTCAACTTTTCTCGATCTCTCGAGATCGGTAGACTCGGAAGAAACTGGATGGTGGCGAGAACAGTCAAAATGTGACTGCACATAATGTGTGGAGACTTGACTACCTTCTTGCGGACACTTAGGGTTAGAGTCCTTTTGAATTCTAGAGTTCATAGTTGAACTGGCTGCTTGAGGGGATAGAGCATAGTGCGCGGAAGTACGCACCACCTCTCTGTTATTCTGAAGACGTTTGTAACAGTCCTTGACAAGATGCCCAGACCTTTTGCAGAACTGGCATACTGCTCGACGATTGAGAGTTGATCTTGGTTTCTCTCTGGACTGTGATGCCTTCAAATGTTGGCCAACAGGATGATTGCTGCCAAAAAGGGGAAGCACGGGGTTGAGGCGGTTTCCTGACACTGGTGGTTTCTTATGCACCAACATATATGTGTCAGCCGACTCAGCAGCCTTCTGGATGTCAGTTATCTTGTTATCCAGTATGTGTAGTCGTATCTCTTCAGGCAGGGACGATAGGAATTCTTCCCTTAAGATAAGAGACCTGAGTTTCTCAAACTCAGAAACTTCCTCAGAGTGTAGCCACCTTGAGAATATTTTCTCCTTTTCAAAGAGAAATTCCACATATGATTGTGTGGGTAACTTGCGGAGTGTTCGGAATTTTGTCCGATAGGCCTCGGGCGTCTGTGCGTAGGCCTTCAAAATGGCAGTCTTGACCAAACTATAGTTATTTTGAACGTCGTGAGAGAGTGCCTGGTATGTTTTTGCAGCTTTCCCAGTAAGGACAGAGCTTAATAGAGCAGTAATGGAAGTTTCGGGCCATTCACATGTCTTCGCTAAACTCTCAAACGAGTTAAAGAAAACGACCAAATCTGTTTCATCAAATTTAGGAACTAATTTCCCAAATTTGGCAATCACTTGCCCTACCGACAACTTTTTTGGATCTACCAGAGAAGTAACATCACTAACTTGACCAAACTCTAATTCCAACCTCCTCTTATCTAAAGCAATTTTAGCCTCTATCTCCTGTTTCTCTAAAGCAACTTTCTCCTTCTCTAAAGCAATTCTAGCTTCTAATTCTACCTTCTCTAGAGTTTTCTCCTCGCGGAGTAACACATCCGCCAACAAACTTTCATCAAATACTCCTTCATTAATGAAATGAACAACAATTTTATCTCTCAACACCTCTGACTTCTGCGTAACAGAATAATCCAATTTCAATTCCTTAACTACACTAACCAAAACTTTTCTACTCAACTTCTCGACCTCTTCAAAAGTAGGATTAGCCAAAAAAGACTCCATAACACTAACTTGAAAATCACAACAAGCCTAGATTCTTTAAATTAATACACAGCGTTGGGCCGTGTACTTGACCTCTAAATGTAGGACGTGACACGTCTGCTTATTTGACCTAGATACTCTAGCCTGAGCGCGCGTTGTAAGAACACTGCGCTACTGGATATAAAAACAACTAAATCCAACTAACCTTAGTATTCAACTGATATAACCAACAACTGGAACGACAGATTAAATCCCGGACGAGCCCCCACTTTGTAACGTTTTCCTATCTATCAGCCAAATAGAAGGAGAACGTCCCCGGATTCTTTTTTCGGGGTCATATGCAAATGCCTTACGGCCTAAGTGGATGAACACTTAACACAACGACCCACTAGGGCTCGAATTTAATGTCTAGGGAAGCTAGTGGTACTATTGTAATTAACACTCATCCAATCTACATACGACCTTTTAATCAGCGAACACAGTTGTGGCAGAACACAAAGATGAACTAGATAAAATATTTAATGTATAAAATATCAAAAACCCAACTTACAAAATGCAGGAAAAAACTCTATCACAGATTTCTACACTGTCTAAAGAACAGCTACAGGCCACACAACACTGCTGTAGCTTCAAGACTTACTTAGCGACAAGTAATATTAAACTAGAAGACTAAATCAACTGAAGAAAGCAAGGCACACACAGGTCTTAAGTACTCTCACGTTCAAATGGTCAGAGTCTATAGCCGGACAATATGGACGGCTGCCTGATCAAGGTAAAACTGCCTCGTAGACTGCCAGGTCAAGATAAACTGCCTCGTGTTGCGAGTGTGCAGTGCAATTAAAGACTTCTGTGACAGGGGAGGTTATCCTCAACTCATGTCGCCATTGGTTGGGATAATCATCTGATCAGAATCATTCAATCAGATTTTAATGGAAAATTTCTATGTCTCAAACACCTTAATAAGTCAGTGGAAAAACCCCAGGTGTTACACCATCATTCCATATAAGGAATTATACAATGTCAAAATAAAAATGACTCGACCTAAGTAGGTCACAAGCCCTAGACTGAACCTCTACACATAAGATATGGAGCCTTAGACTGAACCTCTACACATAACACAGGGAGCCCTAGACAGAACCTCTACACATAAGACATGGGGCTCTAGACTGAACCTCTACACATAAGATATGGAGCCCTAGACTGAACCTCTACACATAAGACATGGAGCCCTAGACTTAACCTCTACACATAAGATATGGAGCCCTAGACTGAACCTCTACACATAAGACAGGGAGCCCTAGACTGAACCTCTACACATAAGACAGGGGGCCTTAGACTGAACCTCTACACATAGTCATAAGAAAGGGAGCCCTAGACTGAACCTCTACACATAAGACAGGGGGCTCTAGACTGAACCTCTACACATAAGAAAGGGAGCCCTAGACTGAACCTCTACACATAAGACAGGGAGCCCTAGACTGAACCTCTACACATAAGATATGGAGCCCTAGACTGAACCTCTACACATAATATATGGAGCCCTAGACTGAACCTCTACACATAAGACAGGGAGCCCTAGACTGAACCTCTACACATAAGACAGGGAGCCCTAGACTGAACCTCTACACATAAGACACTGAGCCCTAGACTAAACCTCTACACACAAGAGCCGTAAAACAAACCACACAAACTTCGGCCACAACTACATACAAGGTACACCTCGAAGGTAGACATACATACATACACGTATCGTACACAGATATGTAGGTAGAACATACAGTCCACGATCGGATTAGAGATAGTTGTCATAGTTATTTACCTGACCGTAATACACCCGCTAGTGGTCATTGTTGATTATTATTTATCTTACAGCCGTCATGTAGAATTAGATGTGTACCCATTTTTTTCTATACATGTTGTTTATACTGCCATCACATCGTAGTGCGAGTATTGAGGCCCACTTTTGTAATAGTACCAGTCTCAAGAAAACTACACATTCTACGAACCAGCCTAGTGGGTCAGTTCTCTTATAATCTAGAAGTTTCTAGAAAACTACATACAGGCTGTGTGGGTCAGATCTCTCATAATCTAGAAGATTCTAGAAAACTACAGACAGACTGTGTGGGTCAGTTCTCTTATAATCTAGAAGCTTCTAGAAAACTACATACAGTCAGTGTGGGTCAGTTCTCTTAAAATCCAGAAATTTCTAGAAAACTACCTACAGACTGTGTGGGTCAGTTTTCTTATAATCCAGAAATTTCTAGAAAACTACATAAAGTCTGTGTGGGTCAGTTCTCTTATAATCTAGAAGTTTCTAGAAAACTACATACAGGCTGTGTGGGTCAGATCTCTCATAATCTAGAAGTTTCTAGAAAACTACATACAGGCTGTGTGGGTCAGTTCTCTTATAATCTAGAAGCTTCCAGAAGCTGTAACCTACAGACTGTTGAGGCAGCACGCGAGCGAGCAGGCGACAAGGTTATGACTTGAGACGGCATCAAAAAGATGTAAAATGTAATTTCTGGCTCCACTGTCTGGTAGTCACAGCAACCACCCACGGGCGGGCGGACAGGCAGGAAACCACCCACGGGCGGACAGACAGGCAGGAAGACACCCACAGGCTTACTGGATATTAGCTACTAAATATTAAATTGCGACATTTCGTTATGGAGTGGAACAGACATTGTGGCTATAACCAGGGAACATAGAGGGAACAACAACTAGGGAACAACAACTAGGGAACAACAACTAGGGAACAACAACTAGGGAACATAGAGGGAACAATAGCTAGGGAACAACAACTAGGGAACAACAACTAGGGAACAGCAACTAGGGAACAACAACTAGGGAACATAGAGGGAACAATAGCTAGGGAACAACAACTAGGGAACAACAACTAGGGAACAACAACTAGGGAACAACAACTAGGGAACAACAACTAGGGAACAAAAACTAGGGAACAACAACTAGGGAACAACAACTAGCTACCCAACTCCCAATTTTTTATTGTTACCGTGTTATTGTTAGGTGTGACGCGGCTATATTAATTGACACCACTGATTATCTCTAAAATAACCACGAAAAATAAAAATACTACTAAGTGACTGGCTGAAAGAATGTGCGAGACCCCCCCCCCCCCCCCCCCCCCACTTTACATCCGATAGAAGAACACAGAGATTTATGAAGACAAGTGAGCTCATTTGTCAGCACTTTGTTTATTTGTCAATTTGGAGAGTGGGATATTATTGGTTTAGAGTCAGGCAGAAGTCAGTTGAGGCTGGTCTTATAATGGGTAGGTGTGTGTGGGGGTAGGGGGGGGGTTAAGGTCAGTAGAGGCTGGTCTTATAATTTAATGGGTAGGTGGGGGGGGGGGGGGGTCAGGTAATGCATCCTGTGTTAGATGCAGCATTTCGCCAGGCCATTGACGCTCATAATTTACTGTTATGCAACAAGACAGAAACTGACCAACGACCATCTAGATTTACTGTAGTGTTACAAAACTAGAACAGTCCAATCAACAAAACAGGGTCCCTTACCTTTCCTTGTGCCCCATCTTTTTGTACAGGGTCGGCAGGAACAAATCGTTCTTCAGCATGTCCTCAAGGACATACAACCTGGGGATACACCAAGGTCAAGGTTAAATAGGTCGGCAGGAACAAATCGTTCTGCAACATGTCCTCAAGGACGTACAACCTGGGGATACAAGGTCAAGGTTAAATAGGTCAGGTTAGCAGTCTATACACCGTATGTTAGCCGTATATATACCGTATGTTAGCCGTCTATAGCTCGTATGTTGGCCGTCTATAGCTCGTATGTTGGCCGTCTATAGCTCGTATGTTAGCCGTCTATACACCGTATGTTGGCCGTCTATAGCTCGTATGTTGGCCGTCTATACACCGTATGTTAGCTGTCTATAGCTCGTATGTTGGCCGTCTATACACCGTATGTTGGCCGTCTATCCATCAAATGCTGCCTGTACTGGCGTGGACATAGAGCTCTGGACAGATCAATGTTTGGACCGAGCCTTACATAGGCCGGCAAGACGGTGCACTCTCGCGGCCAATTTATTGCTTTTAATAACAGGGGGTAATGTACTAGAGGGGTGCTGGAATAAGGGGGGGGGGGGTAATGTACAGAGCTGGAATAGGGGGTAATGTACTAGCGGGTAATGTACTAGGAGGGGAGGGTAATGTACTAGGGGGTAATGTACTAGGGGGTAATGTACTAGAGGGGTGCTGGAATATGGGGTAATGTACTAGCGGGTAATTGCTAGGGGGGGGGGGGGGTAATGTACTAGGGGGTAATGTACTAGGGGGTAATGTACTAGGGGGTAATGTACTAGGGGTAATGTACTAGCGGGTAATGTACTAGGGAGGTACTGCAATAGGATGGTCACTACATATTAGAGGATGGTCATTAGATTAGAGGCTATTGAAATAGGGTGGTCACTAGAGTAAAGGCTATTGAAATAGGGTGGTCACTAGAGTAAAGGCTATTGAAATAGGGTGGTCACTAGAGTAAAGGCTATTGAAATAGGGTGGTCACTAGAGTAAAGGCTATTGAAATAGGGTGGTCACTAGAGTAAAGGCTATTGAAATAGGGTGGTCACTAGAGTAAAGGCTATTGAAATAGGTTGGTCACTAGAGTAAAGGCTATTGAAATAGGGTGGTCACTAGATCAGAGGCTATTGAAATAGGGTGGTCACTTATTAAATGCTACTGAAATAATCACTACATTTTGGAGGCTAATGAAATATGATGGTTACTACGTATTGGGGGCTACTGAAGTATCAACAAACGTGAGTTTGAGCCCTTAATAACCCTAAACAGCCATGCCTTGACCCTACCTCCCCATCCCCAGCTCAGTCAGGCGACATTATAATCCTATCCAGATTACGTCAGGTCAGGTTCACAAGCCGACGTCTAATCGCCATCAGCTGTTATTGGGATACCCCTCTAACTAGCAGACGCTAATCTTAATCCTGGATCTGCGACATTCTGACCTAGTTTTGCGGGGTGAGACTGGCATTAAATCCAGTCTGTATTTCAGACATTTTTCTCTGGGAGGGGTAGGGGCAGATATTGTTTAAACTATATATTTAGGTATATACATTATATTTTGCTGGGGGGGGGGGGTGGATGGACGTACTTTCGGGGGGTGGTAGCGGTGCCATGTACAGGTCAACCGATTTTTTTACAGATACCAAATGTCAAGGCTTTTAGGAAAGGTCAAGGATGTTGACGAAAGTTCAAGGTTTACGAGAGCGACCCTGGCATGGCTGAGATACCTTCCTGCTTTTAGCGCAGAAACGTCAAGGTGTTGACAGCGAACTTGTAAAAGGTAAACACTAAGGCACACAGAGCTACGTCAAAACGAAACATTTTCCAGTCAGATACAGAACACACTTTACATATACACAGCCCAGAACTTAACACTAGTGTGAGAGAACTGGCACATGCCTACATTGTTGGGAAGTGATGTTCATTAAACCACTGAGATTAGAATGGACAGTACAAGGCTCAACATATAGTTCCAGTTACTGATACGGGGTTAAAGTTAATACCTGTAGTGGTTGAGGGTTTGGGTTAGATGTTCGAGAGTAAGAGATAGAAAATATAGTGACTCGGTCAGGATTAAAACGGGAAGTAAGGATTATGATTATAACTGAAAGGACAGAGGGTTTATATAGGACTTTAGAATTACAACTAGAACTAAAACGTTAAAATTACAACTGCAATGACCGTGTGTTTCAATGAAAGAATCCAATACGCTGAACAGCACCGAATGATAAGCGACAAAACAACTGCTAGTGTAAGACGCCTTGCTGTTAATTAAGACATTTTGCCAACAGAGGCGTCCCGTTGCTAATTATGACGTCGCGATGCTAATTGCTCTCATGCTCACCCAAACCTGTATCTAAAGGTCAAGGTTCATCGGTTCTTTTCCCAGTGCTATCTATCTTACATGGGTCACTGTTGCAGCATAGCTCAGTAGTCTTCTCTTCAATGGCTGTTAGCCTTCTGTCTTGCGATGTTTTTATTTATAACCTGTCTGTCTCAATGTCTTCCCTTCAATGGCTGTTAGCCTTCTGTCTTGCGATGTTTTTATTTATAACCTGTCTGTCTCAATGTCTTCCCTTCAATGGCTGTTAGCCTTCTGTCTTGCGATGTTTTTATTTATAACCTGTCTGTCTCAATGTCTTCCCTTCAATAACTGTTAGCCTTCTGTCTTGCGATGTTTTTATTAATAACCTGTCTGTCTCAATGTCTTTCCTTCAATAACTGTTAGCCTTCTGTCTTGCGATGTTTTTATTTATAACCTGTCTGTCTCAATGTCTTCCCTTCAATAACTGTTAGCCTTCTGTCTAGCGATGTTTTATTTATAACCTGTCTGTCTCAATGTCTTCCCTTCAATGGCTGTTAGCCTTCTGTCTTGCCATGTTTTTATTTATAACCTCGGCTGTTTCTCTCGATACAGCCCTGTCAAGTGCTGCTGAAGTCACAGAAACAGCTCAACTCTACACTATCTGCCCTAAAGATCGTCTTGTCCAAAAGAGTAACGTAATTTAAACCTTACATAAGTGTAGCAGATGATGTAGAGTTCGTCTGTTTCTTTGACAAACATTGAGGTCAGGCGCCTTTACTCTCCGCGACTTAAATCGTGAAATCTTTTCCAGATAACCCCCCCCCCCCCATACAAAAAAAAAGATGATTAAAAAAGAGGATATGAAAGTTGTACTTTTATTGAACAAGGTGAAATTGTAAATAATTTGCATGAAAGGTTTTGATTTCGGAACCTGAAACCTTAGCCCTCAAGGAGCTGGCAAAATGTAGCGTGCGCTCGGTTCGGCACTTGTGCACTGCAGTAGTGGCGGGGCTTAACTGGAAAGGACCCAGGTCGGTACTCGCGGGTTCTACGGCTCCACCAAGCCATGCTCATCAACACATGTGTCTTAAGCTACAAACCAATGTCGATACTAATATATGTACAGTACAAGTAAGAATTTGAAATATCGATACTTCACAACTTCAATTAACGATACTTCAACTTTCACCAGCGATATTTCCACTAACGATATCTGTGTGATTGCGTGGTGGAAATGTGTGAGTGTGTGGGTTGTTCTGAAATTTGAACCTCAGCTTTAAAAACAAAAACTCAATAGGTGCTTGAGATTGACCTTCAGTTGCATTTAGCTCCAGTGGGTCAAAGGTTACAACAAACCTACTCCGCCGTGGAACATTGTCACATGGCGCTTTGTCGACAATAATTAGTCTCGGTCTTAATTGGGTCAAGGCCATGTGTTTGTTTTGTTTTCAGCCACAACCTACGAGACAAACAACCAGGTGGCCAGGAGCCCCACATACGATGACAGTGTGGACAAGAGGAAGACGAATGTGCAGTTATTTTTTGATACACGCGAACCTTGTAGGAAAAATAGGCGGGATTATCTAACCTGGGTTTATTGATGTTTGCAGGACGTGTTGACGTTTGTTTGCCGGGATCAATAAAGCCAGTCTCAATCTTTTAACTAACTTTATGGGAGACTCTTTCATTAGGCAGACACTCTTTCCAATTTAAAATGTTTCATTAGGCCGACACTCTTTCAAATTAAAAATGAAATAATCTACCAGGCTATAACACTCACACACCAGCAAACAAAATGACCTACCATACACACATACACCAAACAAAATGACCTACTTCCACACTCACATACAAAAACAAAATGACCTACCCCCACACCACCAACAAAATGACATACTCCCACACTTACACCAACAAAATGACATACTCCCACACTTACACAAACAAAATGACATACCCCCACACCAAACAAAATGACATACTCCCACACTTACACAAACAAAATGACATACCCCCACACCAAACAAAATGACATACTCCCACACTTACACCAACAAAATGACATACTCCCACACTTACACAAACAAAATGACATACCCCCACACCAAACAAAATGACATACTCCCACACTTACACCAACAAAATGACCTACCCCACACCAAACAAAATGACATACTCCCACACTTACACCAACAAAATGACATACTCCCACACTTACACCAACAAAATGACATACTCCCACACTTACACCAACAAAATGACCTACCCCACACCAAACAAAATGACCTACCCCCACACCACCAACAAAATGACATACTCCCACACTTACACCAACAAAATGACCTACCCCACACCACCAACAAAATGACATACTCCCACACTTACACCAACAAAATGACCTACCCCACATCAAACAAAATACCTACCCCCACACCACCAACAAAATGACATACTCCCACACTTACACCAACAAAATGACATACCCCCACACCACCAACAAAATGACATACCCCCACACCACCAACAAAATGACATACCCCCACACCACCAACAAAATGACATACCCCCACACCACCAACAAAATGACATACCCCCACACCACCAACAAAATGACATACTCCCACACTTACACCAACAAAATGACCTACTCCCACACTTACACCAAACAAAATGACATACTCCCACACTTACACCAAACAAAATGACCTACTCCCACACTTACACCAAACAAAATGACATACTCCCACACTTACACCAACAAAATGACCTACTCCCACACTTACACCAAACAAAATGACCTACTCCCACACTTACACCAAACAAAATGACATACTCCCACACTTACACCAACAAAATGACATACTCCCACACTTACACAAACAAAATGACCTACTCCCACACACACCAAACAAAATGACCTACCCCACATCAAACAAAATGACCTACTCCCACACACACCAAACAAAATGACCTACCCCCACACTCACAACACCAAGAAAATGACCTACCCCCACTCCACATCCTTCTGTGCTGTGGCCTCTATACACGTCAGGACAATGTCCTGGGCTGAGGTGCTGGTCAGCAGGCACTGGTCACTTCTGGCAACAGTTTTCAGACAGGTGTGCACCACCATGCAGGTGTAGTCGCACACCTTGCTGTCAGCGTGGTGCAGGAAAAGTCTGGACATTAGAAGATTCAAGGCTTTTAGACAACCCTAGACCAACATTAGAAGATTCAAGGCTTTTAGACAACACAGGCAGACCCTAGACCAACATTAGAAGATTCAAGGCTTTTAGACAACACAGGCAGACCCTAGACCAACATTAGAACATTCAAGGCTTTTAGACAACACAAGCAGACCCTAGACCAACATTAGAAGATTCAAGGCTTTTAGACAACACAGGCAGACCCTAGACCAACATTAGAAGATTCAAGGCTTTTAGACAACACAGGCAGACCCTAGACCAACATTAGAAGATTCAAGGCTTTTAGACAACACGGGCAGACCCTAGACCAACATTAGAACATTCAAGGCTTTTAGACAACACGGGCAGACCCTAGACCAACATTAGAACATTCAAGGCTTTTAGACAACACAGGCAGACCCTAGACCAACATTAGAAGATTCAAGGCTTTTAGACAACACTGGCAGACCCTAGACCAACATTAGAAGATTCAAAGCTTTTAGACAGGCAGAACCTAGACCAACATTAGAAGATTCAAGGCTTTACTTTAGAAAACACAGGCAGACCCTAGACCAACATTAGAAGATTCAAGGCTTTTAGACAACACAGGCAGACCCTAGACCAACATTAAAATAAAAATAAATATTATAGGAAAAGCCAGGACATTAAAACAATCAATGTTTTTAGAAAACACATTTGGACAGCTAGCCCAAGATTAAAATGGGAAAAAAAAATCATTGAAATTTGAGGAGGGGGATGGAGGGGGTGAGTGGAGAAGGAAATAACCAAAACAATTTTCAGATTTTAAGTTTGATATGAAAATACAACACACTCATAGCACTGTGTTTTATAACCTGCTACACTTTCACTTCTAGAGCTCACTTAATAACCATTATTCAGGTCAACTGATAAAACATAACATTCACCTGCTATACGTATGGACAAAACAGGTACAGACATGTTCACATATCACACCATCACATAGTGCTGACGGCTGACAATACATACATCCTTCCATACTGTACTGAAGGCATTCACTGTGGGGAATTAGCCAGGGTGGGAATGGGAGGCACCCACTCAAACTTAGAGCTAACATACTTGGCCCTATAGTTATGTGTTGAAGGCGGCAGTTTGTAAACTTATCATCCTAGAATCATCCTAAGGTATTCAGAATAGCAACATCTAACATCACTAAATACACAGAATAGCAACAACACTATAAAAACATCATGAATACAGTACAGTATAGTAACATCCTGGCATCATTTTTTTTTAAACGGTCAATTTGAAAAAAGGCCTCTGTACCTACAGTTGCGTTATTGAATAGATTGAGATTATATTTTACTGAGATGAAGTAACATATAATGATAACCTCCTTACCTAAACTGATTTAAGAATAAATCCCATATCACTTTTTGGTTCTGTGTATTGGAGACGCAGGCGTTCCCCAGAAACTGTGTGGCACACTTGATGACATTTTCACTGTCTTTCTGAGCATCTATGGTGAGAATCTTCTCTGTGATTGTCTTTACATTCTCTAAAAGGTCCAAACATGAGGAAATACAGTTTTGCACCTCGGTGTTCAATGCACAGGCCTGACGCAGACAGCGAAATCCTTCAGCAGCACAGGCTTGAACCTGCTTTGATTGGTTGTCATCATTGTGGCCAATCTTCTCACACAAGCACTTCAAGGTTTCATTCAGAAATTGCAAAAAAGTTCCAGGCACAACAGTCCTGAGGTGAAAAAAATATAAAACTGTCAACTCATGGATCATAAAAATGTGGTGCTTTTATTATGTTAGTGGAAACTAAAAACTGTAATCATTTTAGGTTTTAAAAGTTTGAGCACTACTCTAAGCTCCCACTTTACTAAGTTTTAGATTTAGTGTTGGAATTTTAGATGGGCAGAGACCATGTTTAGGGTTAATGTAAGACTATTAGAGAGGATACAATTGGTTCATATGCTACCTAATGTAGTGAACTACTACTTGAAAGTGAAAAAAAGAAACATTTTGGGTTGAATAATTTTTTATTATTTTTATCTTTTATATATATTTTAGTAATTATTAGTACTGTATGAAACAGTTCTCAGGGGTAAGAGTTTAATTGATGATAATGTGACTAAGAACTGGTGTTAGAGCTAAGACTATGTTAAGGATTAATTAAATGCTGCTGAATCAGGAGTTTCTGCTACAGGCTAATATTATCTGTGTAGTTTCTGTTGTTTTTTTACGATTAAATAATTAAGCTTAAATTTTAGTAAAGTCTATTCCATCTATCACCACATTCAGAGTGTATCTACAGTTTCACATGAATGAACATTCCAATGATAGTTGCCACTGCTACATTCCAATTTTATCACCACATTCAATCTGTATCTACTACTAATAGTATATTTAAAAAGTAAGGCATGAAAATTATAAGGCATGTAAATTATAGAATCATAAACAAATTGCTAGTTATACAAACAATAATAACAAACTGAACTCTCAAATATGTGATAGTTTTTATCTATAATATAAATATGTTCAACTTTCCTCCTATTAGTGATGAAGAAAGAATCACAAATGTGTGTGTGGTCAATAAATTATTTAGGTAAGCTTTTAATGTACCACTTTCAATGGTCAAATATATCTACACCACAACTGTGCTTTATTCATCTCGTGTGAAACTAAAATGTATGCTTCCTATCATATCCCTTCCACACAAGCAACTGTCTCCTTTGTTTTGTCTATTATTCTACTCTTGTCATGTCATACTTACACTTTTCTTATTCTATCACAGCAAACAAAACCAACAGCAAATACTCTCTAACCAATTTATGCTGTCATATGTCATTACTATCTATCTAGTTAACATAATCAAGTGTCTCTGTACTTCAGTCAGTCCACATGTACCATCAACCCAACATACTACATAAACAAAGCTATGCCATAACAGCAACAAAAAGTTCAAGTATTTCTCTGCCTACCTACACCATCAGACACTACAATTACAACTTACTGAACTAGTCTAAACTATATAGACCACCTCAACTATTTTAATTTAATTTAATTAGGCCTAAGATACATAAATGACGTCACACTTTTTTGATGATTTTTACCTTCCTCCCTCCCCTCTATCACACTTCGTCACAAACAGTCAGACCCCCCCCCCCCTAAAATGACGTCACACCTCAGCCTACAACCCCCCCCCCCCCCCCCCCCCCCTCAAAATTGCTGTTGAATTTTTCTTAAAACATCGATATTTTTCCAAAATCTTGTCAGAACTCTGTCAACATAGAGTATTTTGATCAATTCCTATTACAATTTATTAAAACCGTTTTCTTAAACGCGAAATAATGGCTAAAACTCATTTTCTAACATAGCTTTTTTATAATACACAAAAGTGACGTCACACCATATGAACCCCCCCTCATCACACACCGTCACAAAATTATGGACCCCCTCCCCCCTACGAGTGTGACGTCATTTATGGACGACCCCATATTCGTCATCCCTATACTAGTATAATCCTATATATGACTAGGGGCCTTTATCCCATATCAATGTTCGACTATCATCAATCATAATTTATAGTTTATAGTCTTATAGATCTAGATTCTAGGTAGAAATATGATATTGATATTTAATTAATATTAATATTAGGATAAAATCAATATTAAAATTTAATTTAGAATAATAATAATCATATTCTATAGATCTAGGTCTGTACTCATTACTTACAGTTATACTTATACTATAGGAGTGAATGTTTAGTGACAGATTGTAGATATAGCTACTACTATCTAGATCTAGTTATCTAGCTAACTACTGACTAGCTACTAGATCTAGATTCTAGCTAGGCTAGAGAGGCTCTTCTAAAATCTCTTCAACCCTCTTCTACTCTTCTACACTTCTGGATCTAATCTAGATTTCTAGATTCTAGATCATAAATTTTTTTTTAAATATTTCAAAAGTCCTGAAAAAGCCCTAAAATAATACTATTAATACTAAAATAATTTTAAAAATATAATATAGACTAGATCTAGATTTCTTCTAGATCTAGGCCAGGCCTAGGATACTATTTCAATTTGAGTATTGCGGCCTAGGCCTAAAAATATTTTTTTTTTAAATCCCTAAAAAAATGAAATAGGTAAAATCACGATATAGCGTCGGAAATTATTGGGTAATGTTCGTTGAGTTTCGGTAACATTCGTTACTGTAAACCATAGTTTATTTGACCGTTGGAAAAAAAATAAAGTCAAGTGCATTAAATTAATGTTTTAACTTAATTTAATGTTTAACTGACAAAATTAGCAACAATTAGTAAATCTAAATATTATTAATAAAGTCGAGTGTAGTAATTAATGTTTTTTTAAGAAAAACAGAAAAAACCTGCAGAAGATTTGCGACAACCAGCTCTAGTTCTATTAGTAAAATAAGACGATTAGATTTACTAAAGTTAAAAGTAGTAAGAAGAACTAGAATAATGTTTAGTAGCAGCAATAATTAGCACATACACTTAAAATAATTAGAAATACAAAATAATTAGCAAAACAGTATTTAAAATGCAACTAAAATCAATCCTTGCACATTTTTAAACATAATGTATTAAAAATAATATGGCGGCAAATAAATGATGGTTTACAGTATTTCCGGTGGTTTCCGGAACGGCTCGACACCGAACGCCATGGTTTTATTGTTTTTTACTGCTGTACAGTTCCGGAATAATAACCGACGCTATATCGTGATTTTACCATGAAATAACTCACTTCAGTCCGTTATCGTTTGCTAATATATTTTGTAAACAGCTTTTAGTTTGATCCCAATCATTATTCAAGCAATGCTGAACACACGTCTCCGCTTGAGTAAGTAATTCATCCATTGTTGTTATTTTGTAATTCCAACTCTTCTGGCTTGTCAGACGTATTTATGATTTGAAACAAGATTTCGTTCTGACTTCCCTTGGTGGTTTGTTTACAAATTTATGATCCGAATAGGAATCAAGTGAGAATGCTCCATTCTCGAATTCCTAGCCGAGTGCTCAGAGTGTCACAGAAGCACAGCAATCGGTGTCCTAAAACTATTGAAATTGACATTTTCACATACAGAATAATATTTATTTATTTGGTATTTGTTATTTATTTTTCCCCTTCAGATTTAGATAAAATATTGTTAATAACTGCTTGCAGTAATAGTAGTATCTACATTAATGGGAAATATGCTTGTATAATGCGCAACCTGAATTGATATTTCGAACAAGGGAATTAACTTTTAAAAAGTATTTCTATTACATAGTTTTCAATGTTATTTCCCTTAAATTAACAATGTTTCAAAGTACCGAGTCGGTATATTAAATTCCGAAGACTCGGCTGATGATAACAAAAAACTGTCGTTTAATCAAATGCGAATTAGGGTTTAAAAATTTAAAATATTCTCCTGATTGATCATCAATACCCCTATTTTTAGTTATAGAGCCTATTATACTAAATATGTTTAAAATGAATGTGATGGTGGTCAAGTGAAATATAGCATAAATATAACGACGTTATTCTATTTATTTTATCAAAAAAAAAAGTAAGGTTGATTTCTAAACCAAGGTTGACGACGTTGCGTGCCACTTCATAGATTAGAGGTAAGAAAGTTCTATATTGTTCAATAGCGACTTGTCTCAGCCACTTCGCATCCTCCCCTATTTAAATCAGAATTGGATTTTTTTTCGGAGGGTGGGAATGAGCTCACAATACAACAATTAAAACTAAATAAATGTGATCAATTTAAAAGACACCGGACTGTGTCGATCTAATAGGAATTTTACCAACTGTCTTTAGCTTTGATAGCTACGATGTATTTAAATAAAACCAACCGTCTTTAGTTAGCCACGGTGTAGGCTATTTAAACATAACCAACCGTGTCAAGTTTTGATCCACATCTCGTTAGAAGATTGAGAGGGAAGATGAAGCCTGATGGAGGGATGGGTCTGCCTCCCTCAGCTGGAGGCTAAGTTTGTCATGTTACGCATGAGTGACGCTACGTACCTGTCACAACCGTCCTCCTCCCCTCCTAACTTCCTCCCTCTCGTCCCTCCGACCCCCACCCTGATGTTCATTGTTTTAACCTAAAAGGTCTCGTGATAGATCGCACAAAAATTCGCCCAAGGACATAAAACATCACCAATGTGGGGGGGGGGGGGGGGGGGGGGGGGGGGGGGGGGGGGGGATAGAGAACATCACCAATATGTGAGGGCGGCCGTACAGCCTAGTGAAACGGGTTACATTTAGTGTCGTCATAGGCGGATCTAGTCCCCCCCCCCCCCCCCCCCACAAATAACAGTAAGAAAAGGATTTAGAGAAAATGGACCTATCGACAAAAACTAGTCCTTTGCATAGTTGTAGTTGCACGATGTTTCTCTTCTGTTTCTTAAGGTGTGCAAGTAGGTCACGGGGACACGTGGACGATTAGCTGCGCCAACACACACACATATACACACGCATATACACACACGGTCACACATTTGTATCTTAAATGTGAAATAGTAGATCTGATAATGCGCATGTTAGAAATTAAAATAGAGCTGCCATTCTGTCGTGTGAGGTAAGGAGGGGGTTGGGGATGGTGAGCTAGTCTCGGGGGGGGGGGGGGAGGATTTATCTACAAAATAAAAGTTGTTTAATTGTCCTTGCAACCGTAGGCCCTATCACTTAGATGTAATTGCGTGCTTAAAATAAACTAAACATCAGACAGGAACCCCTTGTTGGAATTATTTTTAATGGGACACTGAGCGACAGTTTAGATAACGGCCTACTAATGGATCTAGTGGCGCCCCTGATTCGGGTACGATATCGCAGCTACACATTGTAGTCCCGAGGCTATGTTTTGATTCTAAACAAATCGGTGGGCGCTTCTTTTTCTCGCCCCGTCCTCTAGATCAGTGGCGTAGGCAGGCAGGGGTGGTTGGGGGGTGGGGGGTGTAAAACCCCACCACCCCCCCCCCTCCCCCCAATGGACCCCACTGTAAGAAAAAATTTACAGTCATAATACCACTGTTACTTATTTAAATCTATATCTGAATCATTATATATGTATAATTATATATATATATATATATATATATATATATATATATATATATATTATATATATATATATATATATATATATATATATATATATATAATTGTATCTAACAGTCATCTATAACTGACGCTATGTTCACTCTGAGTTAGTTATCCCCCCCCCATCTCACCACCTAAAGCCGGACAGGCTATTGTGTAGAGCGACATTACTGTCACACCTAGGTACACGCTGGGTTGGATAATTGACCTAAAGTGACCAGACAGTGGTGAATGAAGTTGAACCCACCCCCACCCCCTCCCACCCCCCAACCCACCCCGAACTGATCTGTTAAGTACAAGTAGAAAAAACGCATAATGATCTAACCCATACCTTATCATTATGTTAAAAATGATCTTAAAAGAGCACAAAACAGTAATTAATTTAACAATGAATGATCTATATATATAATTCTCTTCTGGGAGCCGTTAGAAAACAAGCTGCAAGAGCGCCTTTGCAGTCCCCTCTCTTCCTCTCTATCACTTTCACTACCACCCCCCACCCCACCCCCACATGATCTGGTGAGCTGTGGTTCACTCTAAATGTTTACAAATCGTAGAGCCGGGTTTGTGGACGGCTATTAGGGGCAGATAATTAGTTTGAAACGATTTTAAACTTACAGGAGGTAACTAAGGGGAGGCTGCTTTCACGGGGGAGGGGGGGGGGGGGGGGTGGGGGAAGGGGGGGGGGGGGCGGGTTTAGTGTTTTAAAGCAAATATTTTCAGTGGCAGCATTGGTACTGTCGAATTCACAAATTATGAATTACTGAAAAGTAGAAAATAAAACAACTAAATAGCGGCGTATGATGCGCCGCGGGTCTGCTCGTATAAAATACAAGACTAACATATATATATATATATATATATATATATATATATATATATATATATATATTTTTTTTTTTTTTTTTAAGAATATAGTCCTGGTTCCTGTAATTGTGCAATACCAGCTTGATAATCTTGATTTTATATCAACTCTGATTTTAACAACTTTTACAACGCTGTAACATTTTAGCATTTATGATGACAATATATTTAATTCTGATTGTAGACAATATTTTTTGTAAAAACGAATAGTGTTGAACTATTTTATTATATACAAAAGTAATTACTGATCTGTTTTGACATTTACAATTAAATTTGTAGAAATATACATATTTATATTAAGAGGACTGTCACACCTAGGTATACGCTGGGTTGGATAATTGACCTAAAGTGACCAGACAGTGGTGAATGAAGTTGAACCCACCCCACCCCCTCCCACCCCCCAACCCACCCCGAACTGATCTGTTAAGTACAAGTAGAAAAACGCATAATGATCTAACCCATACCTTATCATTATGTTAAAAATGATCTTAAAAGAGCACAAAACAGTAATTAATTTAACAATGAATGATCTATATATATAATTCTCTTCTGGGAGCCGTTAGAAAACAAGCTGCAAGAGCGCCTTTGCAGTCCCCTCTCTTCCTCTCTATCACTTTCACTACCACCCCCACCCCACCCCCACATGATCTGGTGAGCTGTGGTTCACTCTAAATGTTTACAAATCGTAGAGCCGGGTTTGTGGACGGCTATTAGGGGCAGATAATTTAGTTTGAAACGATTTTAAACTTACAGGAGGTAACTAAGGGGAGGCTGCTTTCACGGGGGAGGGGGGGGGGGCGGGTTTAGTGTTTTAAAGCAAATATTTTCAGTGGCAGCATTGGTACTGTCGAATTCACAAATTATGAATTACTGAAAAGTAGAAAATAAAACAACTAAATAGCGGCGTATGGTGCGCCGCGGGTCTGCTCGTATAAAATACAAGACTAACATATATATATATATATTTTTTTTTTTTTTTTTTTTTTTTTTTTTTTTTTTTTTTTTTAAGAATATAGTCCTGGTTCCTGTAATTGTGCAATACCAGCTTGATAATCTTGATTTTATATCAACTCTGATTTTAACAACTTTTACAACGCTGTAACATTTTAGCATTTATGATGACAATATATTTAATTCTGATTGTAGACAATATTTTTTGTAAAAACGAATAGTGTTGAACTATTTTATTATATACAAAAGTAATTACTGATCTGTTTTGACATTTACAATTAAATTTGTAGAAATATACATATTTATGTTAAGAGACTGATTATTTCCCCTAACTCGCTTGTCTTAATTAATATTCTAGCAATCATTATGTAAATTTTTTTTTACAAAGATTACAATACAGATTGTGTTGCGTTCATTGCTTTTGGTTGTATTGTGTGTATATTTTGTTTGATTTTATGTTTAGAGTGATACGTTGTTTTGCTTTATCGAGCTACATTGTGAGTTGTTTTTTATTTCTTCAGAGTGCAACTTTCAATTTATTTTACATCATAGCGAAGCAATGAACAAACAGCTAGTATATATATATATATATATATATATATATATATATATATATATATATATATATATATATATATATATATATATATATATATATAATGCTGGAAAAAATTTGCCCCCCCCCCCCCACCATGAGACGATCCTGGCTACGCCACTGCTCTATGTACATGTATTTATAGGGAAACAGACCATTTGCTACACCCACCACACGTAGTTAACAATTTGTGATTTTATTCTGTTCCTAAACGGCGTTTGAAACACAAAAAGTTCATAGCGCAAAGTCTAACGATTGTAGTATTGTAACAGCTTCCATACTTTATACATGTTTAACAACTTCCATAACGAATGGCAAACGGCAAATGTCAAACTCTCTAGTTAATGTTTCTCAACACCAATGTAAATGACACAGTGACATGTAA